>NC_065443.1:259243576-259552595 GCF_917563875.1 Diabrotica virgifera virgifera
ACAGCCACCTCTCACATCCACCTCAAAACAGATCAGCCCTGGTCTATACAGCGATAATTCCATAGTAGAAATCGAAAATTGCAATGTCATTGTTTATTTAATAGGTAAGTTTGGCATTTAATATACTTGCAAATATTTTTCTATAAAAATGTCTCGTTTTGGCACTGAATCTGTAGAGTCAATTAACACGTTGACGGACAGTGCGTCAAATGTATAAGCAAGTTTTTGACACTTTATTTATTTTACAAATGAAACACGGAAATTCTGAATCTTATTGCAGTCATAAACGAACAATACAAACCTTTCTAGAAAACAAATTACCATAACATAGCAGCGGAAATTATTATTATCTGGTCTCTGATATTAGATGGTAAGAAAGATATTGATTGTGGGAATTTTTCATTTAATGTTCCAAATACTTTTAATAATTTTCGATTCCAATGAATTCTGCCGTATGTATGTTTCAGTTAATCAGTTATCCAGAGAGGTTGAAATTGTACAACGAGGAGTGCATTTCGGAATGCGCCGCATAAGATCTTTGATTTTCACATCGATAGCGTCTGAAACTGTAAAATTTATTGAGGGGATAAATAAATTTCTTCCTAGTAGGAAAAGACAAGGTCGCTGCTCTGATTTCTGATTGAAAATGGTGTTCAAAATATCTCCAACAAATACATGTACCATTTTTCAAATCGCTACTACTCCGAGATCCATCTGAGTGGGTAAATTTCCATTCCCCATGGAGAGTGGAGAGTGGCTTGCAAGCCTGCTTTTCAGATTCAAAATTTAATTCGTTTCATTTTTGACGAATTTACCAAATTTTACACCCGCGGTGTTACTATGTGCAAGGTTTGGCTGATTTTGTGTCCTTACTCCTAGCACTAATCCTTCTCTGTTTTAAATGTAGACGGGTAGGGGTAGTACAAACAAAATAAGGGCGGTGCAATCCAGTACTAACGCAGTACAAACGAAATAGCCTACTTTCGACGTCAGATGGGAAAGAATGCATAGTAGAGGGGTAGCATGTCACTGGCCCCCCAGGCCAATCTAGACGGGTGGGGGCGGTACAAACAAAATAAGGGCGATACAATCCGATACTAACGCAGTACAAACGAACATACCCATCCCGGACCCCCAGATCGAAAAAGGGGGGATGTCATGTCACCAGCCCCTCCAGGCAGATTTAAAAGGGTGGGGGCAGTACAAACGAATGAAGGGTGATACAATCCAGTACTAACGCAGTACAAACGAAATAGCCTATTTTCGACATTCAGAAGGCAAAAAGTGCAGAGTAGAGGGTAGCATGTCACTGGCCCCCTCAGGCCAATCTAGACGGGTGGGGGCAGTACAAACAAAATAAGGACGATACAATCCGATACTAACGCAGTACAAACGAACACACCCATCCCGGACCCCCAGATCAAAAAACGGGGGGTGGCATGTCACCAGCCCCTCCAGGCAGATTTAAAAGGGTGGGGGCAGTACAAACGAATGAAGGGTGATACAATCCAGTAATAACGCAATACAAACGAATGAGCTTTTTTTGACCCTCAAATCGAAAAAGGGGGGGCTGGTGACATGGACCAATTATTTAGTACGATAACGATAATAGATCGGTACGATAAAGTTCTCGAGCGTCCTTCCGTCCAGCGTCTTTTATATTCTTTTTACAACATAAAATAAGAAAAGCGTTAGAAAAGACCAACATAAGCATAAATTCAATTATTGTGATGGAAAGGCCGTAAGCTAATGCTAATGCCAAGGTAAAATTATTTAGGTTGGAAATAGTCTTTTCAATGGATTCCAAATGAATAAATACAGTCCAACCCGCTTATTAAAATAGCCTTAGTGCCAAAGAAAAATATTCTTATAAGCGATATTCTAATAACCTATCATTGGTGGCAAGGTGAAATAAGTGTACCGAATATACGTTATAATAGTAGGTACATACTATGTCAATATGTATATGCATATGGTTTTAGGCCTTTTTATGTCAATAAAAATTTATAATCTATTTACAAAAATAATTACGAGACGATTAGAAAATAAATTGGAATTGGGTTTTAGAAAATACTTCCAAACAAACGATCAACTATTGGTAATAAATAATCTTATCGAAAATTATGAAAACTATTATTGTCATCCAATTGGCTCTTTTTAGAAACAGCATTTTTTACGCTTTTCTTATTTTATTATTCTATAGAAATTTGTAGACAAATGAAATTATTTTATGACCTTGTCGGCGAACGATTGAATTTTCTGTGGGAAAGGATCGTTTACTCATAACACAGTAATAAAATGTTTATTAGGTACCTGACAAACCGTAATAATATACAAAACAGCAGACTTTCGAAGCTCCTACCGACAAACGATTATGCCAGGCAAATTTTAAATTTTTAAGAAATTGTACGTAAAAATTTATTCGTTGACCTGAAAAAATTATTCTATTAAGCGGTATTATTTTACCAAACCATATTCCAATAAACGGATAAATGTATTAAAGGGCAAATGGAAACGTTTCGAGACCTCGAATTTATATTCCATAAACCGGGATATTCCTATAACGGGTACTCTAATAAGCGGGAACATCATTATTAAATATGCAAATCAAGCAGTGGAACATTGTTAGATATATTAGCATTCATCAAAGCTAAACTACATAATCTTTATCTTCACAACATGATCAAACTGCAAGTGCTCTGACTTCTTTGGAGCAGGTTCATCAAAAATTTGAATTGCCATTATGATTTTTCATTGTATAAATATATGATGAAGTACCTAATAGTCGGAGAGATAGAAGCGGATTTTGTGCGTGATAAGTAATATGAAAAACTATACGGGGATATGTTGAATTAGTTGTGTACATGACTTTCCCCAACGGCCGGAAACGAGAGTGGGGGACAAGGGTAGTTATAAGGGGTCAAAATCGCGGTTTTTATTATTTTTTTTGTGACGCTCATGACCGAGATAGTGCACCAAAATTTGGTAATCAGTTGGTCATGACGTAACTAAGTAAAATTTCTAGGGGCGCAACGCTGCGTGACCGACAAAGGGGTGGGGGTAGGGGTGAATATAAAAACTATAATAGGTTTTTTGCGACGTTCGTGATTGAGATAGTGCACCAAAATTTGGAAATAAGTAGACCATGACATAACTAAGTAAAATCCTAAAAGCCAGAAACCAGAGTGGGCGACGAGGGTAGTTATAAAGGGTCAAATTCGCCGTTTTTATTATTTTTTTTTGTGACGCTCATGATCGGGATAGTGCACAATTTGGGAATAAGGAGGTCATGACGTAACTAAGTAAAATCTTCAGGGACGGAACGGCATCTCGATCACGGACTGCAAAAAAACCCCTTGTATTTTTATAATCACCCCTGCCTACCACCCCTTTGTACCGCAAGCAGCGTTCCGCCAACGGAGATTTTACTTAGTTACATCATGACTTACTTACCCCCAAATTTTGGTGCACTATCTCCATTATGAGCGCCACAAAAAAAAATAATATCCACCGCGAATTTTATTCCTTATAACTACCCTCCTGGTCTGGAATAAGCTGGTGTCTGATCGGCCTATTGAGGAGCAGTACGGCAAGGGATAAGGGCTTGCGGCTCGGTGACACTCCTCCGTAGATCCCTACCGGAAGGGCGTTGACGCTTAAAAAACGGTGTATATATAACTACCCTCCTCCCCCATTATGTTTTCCGCCTCTGGGGATTTTACTTAGTTATGTCATGGTCTACTTATTCCCAAATTCTGGTGCACTATCTCAATCACAGACGTCGCAAAAAACCCCTTATATTTTTTAACTTCACCCCTGCCCCACCCCTTTGTCGGCCAAGTAGCGTTCCACCTCTGAAGATTTTACTTAATTACGTCATGACCTACTTATGCTCAAATTTTGTTGCACTATCTCGATCATGAGCGTCACAAAAAAATAATAAAAACCGCGGCTTTGACCCCTTATAACTACCCTCGTCCCCCACTCTGGTTTCCGGCTCTGGGGATTTTACTCAGTTATGTCATGGTCTACTTATTTCCAAATTTCGGTGCACTATCTCAATCACGAACGTCGCAAAAAACCTCTCATATTTTTTATATTCAACCCTACCGCCACCCCTTTGTCGGTCACGCAGCGTTCCGCCCCTAGAGATTTTACTTAGTTACGTCATAACCTAGTTATTTCCAAATCTTGGTGCACTATCTCTATCATGAGCGTCACAAAAAAAATAAAAACCGCGGCTTTGACCCTTTATAACTACCCTCGTCCCCCACTCTGGTTTCCGGCCGTTGGGGAAAGTCATGTATATTACTTATCACGCACAAAATCCGCTCCCAGCTCTTAGACTATAATGTTATTTAAACGGCTGTTTTAAAAAAGGAATTGTTTTTATACGAATATCATATTATTATGTACTTCATTGAAATATCAACCAACAATAAAACGCATGGTACATACATCAAACTAAATAATATTACTGATACATATTATATACTTTTACGGAATTATCTAAATATCGAAGTATATACAGTAGAACCCCGTAAATCCGAACCCCGCGAATCCGAACTTTCGGCAAATCCGAACCAAATGGAAAGTGAAAAAAATTTAAAAATTCAAGACAAAAACTTAAAAACATGTTTATTATACAGAGTAAAGCCAGAAAATTGGACAATGTGCGATTACTAGGACTTTGACATTTAAAATTTCTTAAAAATAAATATTATACTTTAATATATAGGTTTATAAATTGTTTATAAAGGTTAAACACAAACTTACTTTGGTTCTCTCGTAGTCAACTTGAGTCCAAAAATATTGTCCACACTCTTGTGAGAACATTTGGCTACTCAAAATTACAATGAAAGCTTTGAACTACTAGTTAAGGCTAACTTTCGGATAATCCGAACTTTTCGGAATCCGAACAGGCTGTCCCCCAATTAGTTCGGATTTGCGGGGTTCTACTGTATTAGAAATATATTATATTAAGGTAAATAATATTAGGTAGCAAATTTTATGATTAACCTGAAATACACAAATCTCATATTTATCTTGCATAATTTATATTATTTAACAATCCTAATAAATCACAATAACAATGGCATAATGACATAACTTTGGATTAGATTTGTAGTTTTATTACAATTGAATTTTTTATTATTTACCTTATCCTAGCTATAAAAGAACCAAACAAATCTACGTGCCTTATTTGAAGTATTGAAAATAAATAATCTAACAAACTTAATCGAAGATGAAGTATATTTTTGTCTCAATTCTGGTAAGTCACATATTAAATAATTTTAGTTAATTTTACTATGTATTTCAGTACTCACAAATTCTTCGCGATGCGATGATAGAGTAGTTCAGTCACTGAACGTGGATATGAGCTATTATCTCCGATTTCGGTGAACCTTCATCGATTTTTCTGAAAATTGGTGAGTGGTTAGATGATACTAGACCAGGGCGCATCTGTAAAAATATTAGTACATTTGGACGTTGAGAGGTGACTCAATTTTTTTGCAGAAATTGCTTAAAAATAACTTAAATAATAATATTTGAGTTATCCTCCCTCTCAAAAAGGTCCGGAACATTGTTTAAATAATCAAAATGTCAAAAAATAAAGGGGAAATTCGATTTTTTTCTTGGTTTTTTGATTATAACTTTAAAAGTATTCATTTCCGAGAAAAGTTGTACTGACATAAAAGTTGCGTAAATAAATTTTCTATAATATACAATTGGTTAAAAATTTAAAAAATAGTCATCCTTGTTGCAAAATAGCAAAAATTGCGAAAAAACTATACAAAAACAAAGTATTCGCATTTTACGTTTTTCAACCATTTATGCTACACTTAGGACCTTCATATTTTACCCAGAAAAACTATATAATATAGTTAAACAATACGGTAAATTTCATTAATATCGGTGCAATAGATTTTGCAAAATAAATTTTGCAATCTAGCTTTTGCAAAAAATTTAAATTTTTCAAAATGTTGCAGGACTGATAATAAAGCAGATAACAAGTTGAATTTTTTTTTCTTATAGAAGAATACCGTACCTTTCATCTGCAATTTTTAAAAGTAAAATCCATTAACTACCACGGCGTCAGGAATTTTTTTAAATAAACATTAATTATTGGTGCTACGCGCAGGACAGCGGATAGTTTGCTCTGATTGGGCATTCCAATGACCTTTGATAATGATTGATACATTTTAATTTTTATTACATTTCTATATAAATAAATAAATTTGGTTATTGCAAAATAAAAACTCATACTCTATCCTTTGAAATAACACTTTTTTTAATAAAAATTTTCTTTGTTCATATTATGTTAACTTAGAGAATAAAAGTTTATTATTTTTAAACATATACAATTGTTTAAACAATATTTCACAAACAATAATAAAACCAGTATGATTTTTGTGGAATTAAAATATTAAAATACAACAAAATAGAGTAAGAAAATAATATATTAGATAACGATTGGAAGAAATTTTGGTGGAAATTAACTTGTGTGAATCGAACAACGCTGTCCTGCGCCTATCACCAAAAATTAATGTTTATTTTAAAAATTTCCTGACGCCGTCGTAATTAATCGATTTTAATTTTGCAAACTGCAATTGAAAGGTACAGTACACTTCTATAAGTAAAAAAAAACTCAACTTGCTATCTGCTTTATTTTCAGTCCTGCAACATTTAAAAAAAAAATGAATTTATATTGCGAAAGCTGGATTTCAAAATTTATTTTGCAAAATATATTAAACCGATCTTAACGAAATTTACAGTGTTATTTTAATATATCATAAAGTTTTTCTGGGTAAAATATGAAGGTCATAAGTTTAGCATAAATGGTTGAAAAACGTAAAATGCGAATACTTGTTTTTGTATGGTTTTTTTCGCAATTATTGCTATTTTGCAACAAGGGTGACTAGTTTTTAAATCTTTAACTAGTCCTATGTTCTAGGAAATTTGATTACGCAACTTTTATGTCCACAAAACTTTTCTCAAAAATGAATAGTTTTAAAGTTATAATCAAAAAACCAATAAAAAAATCGAATTTTTCCTTTATATTTTGACATGTTATTTACATGAGTTATTTTCAAGCAATTTCTGCAAAAAAATTTGAGTCACTTTTCAACGTCCATCTCAAAACAGATGCGCCCTGGACTATACGTCAAGAAACAAAAATGAAATGGTACCAACTTGCGCTTTTATTCGAATGGGTTAAGGAGGGGGTATGGTTTGAAATCAACATATCAAGCACATTTTTGTGAATTTTTTTCGAAACTATGGTAGAATTATTTTATTTTTAAATTAAATAAACACATTAAGTACAATTCAAAGAATATTTAAGAAAAAATTCAATCCAAAATATTGAAAAATAAGCCATTGGCGACAAATTTTGGCATGCAGCTAAAAAAAATGGATTTTGCGGTGGACATCAGAACTCATCACTGGATTATACGAAACAAAAAATTCAAAAAGATTTTATTAGCTTATGAGTTTCACCAGGTAACAACGTCGAGATTTTTTATTTTTAATGATTTTTTAATTTTTGGTATCACTCAAAAGTCAAAAATACGAAATTTTTGATAAAAATTTTGTGAAAACCAACAGATTTAATATTGTTGAACAAAAAATAAGCACAAAACGAAAAATATCTCGATGTTGTTACCTCACGAAATGTCTAAGGAAAATCTGTGCAAAATATCAGGTAGATCGGCAGAGTAGTTTTTAAGTTACAATGTCCACCGCATTTGAAAAAGCAGTTTTGAGAAAAATGCGTTTAAAGTTTTGACAACTGCATCTTCATCTTCTTATTTGTCTGCCAAATCGTAAAGTGATGAACATTGGAATATGTTTTTTAAATTGGGGAGTAATCTACAAAAGAGAAGGCGAACAGTTGTTTAACGTTTCTCACTACGCTCCGTCGTGCTGGCGCGAAGCCGCGGCAAAGCGTCAAATGAACCAATATGGCAAAACAAAAAAGTTTATAATTGTAGTGATTTATAAATAGTTTTTAAAGCAACAGGTACGTAATAATTGTAAATGTATCATAGGTACCTACCAAAATACATAGTATGTAATATCATTTGAACTATCATTTGCACCTACCAAAATACATAGTATGTAATACTTTTATTTACATAATTTGATTACCATCAAAATTTCTATCAACATTCACCTAGTATTTTGTTTTCTTACTCTATGTTTTGTTGTATTTTTTCAATTCTAAATCATTTCAGTTCAAAATCAAAATAATTTGATTTACATAATGCAAAAATGTCAAAAGTTTAATCCGTTTAGTTAGTCGATCTTCGCACATAATGACACACTGTCTCCGTGGCGAAGCGTTTAATGCGAGTGAACCCCAATACAACGCCAATACCAGCCGCGATGGTAAGTTGGTTCAAATCCCAATAGAAACTTTTATTTTTTTATTTTTTTTATACATTTTATGATTGTAAGTATATTTATTATATAATTTTATTTTCAGAAAATACGTATTTAGTTAAAAAATTTTCCGACAATTAATGTTTAGAAATCATTTGTGGCATTTTTAATGTGTTTGTGTGTGTTTTATTCTTTTATTATTTTAATTTTTGGCACTGTGTTAATAAAAATGTTTGAGAAGTAGTAAGTATAAATTAGTTTTATATTTAAATAAAATATAAATAAAAAGCATATTAATTTCGTTTATAATCATATAATAATATAATAGAAGTATAACTACTTACGTGCGTACAAAGTACACACACATTCTTTTTTTTTTAAATAACCCCATAAATCGACAGAGGGACTTTTAAGCAATATTTGTTATATAAAGTTATTAAAATAAATCAATAATTTTTAAGATATTAAAGATCAAAAATTTTTATTTTTGCCAATGAGGCTAATAAAAAACGAATAATCTCCTTATAGTGGAGTCAATGAAGGTGGATATGAGTTATTACCTCAGATTTCGTTGGACCTCCATCGATTTTCATAAAAATTGGTGAGTGGTTAAAGGATACCTCAAGGAACAAAGGTGACATAGTGCCAACTTGCGCTTTTTGCATTTTAGGGGTGAAATACACCCCTTTTTTAAAAATTATTTTTTAGATTTCTGAAAGTGCAGTCACTGTAAGTTTTCACTTCCTATTTTGTTGAACCTTTATAGATTTTCATGAAAATCGGTAAGTAGTTAGAGAATACTTCAAGCAATAAAAGATATATAGCATCAACTTGCGCTTTTGTATTTTAGGGGTGTAATACACCCCTACTTTTTAAATTGTAAAAAATGCAGGTTTCCGCATTATGGCGCAAGTAATCTCGTTTAATTAAAAAAAATTAATATTTTTTTATATTTATGTGCATGAATTACATTTTTTTTTAATTTTTCAAACCTTATAGCAACCAAAAATCCGAAAATTAACAAGTCGAAAATCACGAAAACCTTATTCTTCTATATTTCTGAAAGTGTAGTCACTGAATGTTTTCACCCACGATTTCTTTGAAGCTTCATCGATTTTCATGAAAATTGTTGATTAGTTAGAGGATACTTCAAAAAACAAAAGTGATATGGCACCAAGTTGCGCTTTCTGCATTTTAGGGGTGAAATCCACCTTTTTTAATGATAAAAATGCAGATTTCAGCATTCTGGCTCAAGCAATCTCGTTTAGTTAAGTAAAATAAATATTTTTTTACATTTATGTGCATGATTTATAATTTTTATTAATTTTTTAAACCTTATAGCAACCAAAAATCAGAAAATTAGCAAATCGACAATCACGAAAAAAATTAATCTTTTATATTTCCAAAAAGGCAGTCACTGAAGGTTTTCACCCCTGATTTCGTTGAACCTCCATCAATTTTCATGAAAATTGGTAAGTAGTTAGAGGATACCTCAAGAAACAAAAATGATGTGGTACCAACTTGCGCTTTTATCCTGGGGGTGGATGTTGCCCCTTCTCATGGGTGAACACTATTTTATTAAAAATAACCCCATAATTAGAGGAGTAAATTCTAAGCACACTTTCTGGTATCAAGTTTATAAATTTTTTATTTAAATAATATTTCATAATTTAATAAAATATTATTGGTACAGTAAAACCTGACAATAACGGCCACTAAAAATAGAAAACAATTGGCCGTTATAGAAATGTGGCCGCTAATGCTAGGTTTCCTTTTCCACAAATACATAAAATATAATTGAATATTTATTTATTTTAGTAATTAAAGCAAATCTAATTAAATATAATTCTACAAAGAAACGGAACATACTAAAACTAAATTCAATTTACTACAATATAAAACAATATCTATACGAAAAAACAACTACAAGAAAAACAGAATTTTTGTTTGTTTTAAATTTTTTTAGATAAACGAAACATACTAAAACTAATTTAATATAGATAATACATAATATAAAACAACATACTATAACTACTACGAAAAATACGCTTATCACTAAAGTATCGTCGTGCTTCCATTCAACAAAACCAACTTTTAATTAGATACCGCAAATCACTTTGGCTGATTTTGTCTGCATATATATTATGTTTGAGGAATCCCTTTTTTTGTGAGACTGGATATAGGACATTTCTCAAGTATGAATTCACATTCATGGTATATCGTTGCTATATAGGGATAATAATCTGTGGAATGTTATGGTACAGGCTACGTTAATATGAAGTAAATGTGGAAGATATACACTGGTTATTCATTTCAATTTAATTTGATTGTTTTTTAATCGTTTACAATATTTAAAATAATTAAAGACATAAAGTTAGGGATTTCAAAAATAAATTCAGTTCTCACTGGCAGGGTGGCAAATAATAAAGTGCCATACAATAGCATTTCATTACAATGCTCATTACAGGCTGCTCCGTTTGAGAAAACTCATACTCTCAAACTTTGAGAAAACACTCATTCAGTTTCGACCAACCCTGTATTAGCTAAAATTAAACGTTTTGCTAGATTAATAATTTTTGACAATAATATATTATATTAAAAATCACTTGAACATAAATTGATTTTCTGATGTCAAATCACTACAATTATACAGGGGGTGAATATTGCTATGAAATTTGAAAATAAAAACGTAATTATCTTTTAAACTACTTCGTATAACATCACAAAACCTGATATTTTAAGAAATAAAACATAGAGGAGAATCCAAAAATGTAAAAATATACAGGGTGTTCCATTAAAAAAAAGATAATTTTGTTTCACCCTGCCAATAGGGGTGGCCCTGTATATTTGGAAATGTTTTTAAATTCTGATATTATCTATGCCCCAATCTCACCTAAATAAACTTTTTTCGTATCTCCTACAACAAACGACTAATTGGACTTCCCACAACCTGTATACATACAAAATCTCCGCTATAAAATTTTTTCAAAGAAAATGTTATTGGTTTTTTTAAAATAACTCCGTTAAATTTTGAAATATGAGATTTATCCAAAAACCATTACAAAGCTAAGTAAAAGTTCTATAACACTGTAATAAACATAATTTTCTAAATCCTTTATTTTTTTTAAATACAAGGTGAAAGGGCCCCGGTTACATGGTTCTCGCAGTAAAATTTAGGTTTAAATATTTCTATCTCGGTTATTTTTTGTCGTAAAAAAATATTAAAAAAAAGAAAAAGCTTAAATAAAGTTAAAACTAAAATTTTGTTCTCTACCATTTTTTAAGTATATCGAGTATTTTTGGAGTTATTATCAAAAGAAAATGAAATTCACGATAATTTGAAAAATTCTAATTTTTTTTAATCGTATTTTTTTTTCAAAAAGATGCATTCTAAACCGGTCAAAATTGTTAAAGTTATTGCTCATGTTAAAATAAATAAAGTTTTAAATGGGTTACTATAAATTTTAATTTTTGTGGAAATGACGTATGTTTCATTTTTCATTCTTCCCTAAAAAATCTGAAAGGGTCCTCTTATTTCCATCATAACTTGCTTAATTTTGATGCTATCGACTTCTTATATAGCTTTTTGATAGTTACCTTTAAGTACTTTATTAAAATGTTTAATATCTATATTTAACAAAGTGCATCGTTTTCCTGTTATTTAAGCTTGAATACTAAGATTTGAGTACTCGCGGAAAAAAATATACATTCAATTGCATATAACTCACTTTGTATATATAATAAAGGATTTTTCGAATAAGCAGCTTATTTATTTTTATATTATCTTCGATTTTGGTTATAACAACTTTTTTGAAGAAACTTATGGTTTTTGAGTTATTTATGAAAAACTGCTTTAAAACATGGATTTTTTTCAGGAAAAATCAAAACATTTGATCTTTAATAACTCAAAAACTATTGATTTATTGAAATAACTTTATATAACAAATTTTACTTATAATTTGTCCCTGTATCGATTAGTGGTATTATTTTTATTAAAATAATTTCCACCCCCGAGAAGGGGTGGCATCCCCCCCCAGGGTAAAAGCGCAAGTTGGCACCATGTCACCTTTGTTTCTTGAGGTATCCTCTACATACTTACCAATTTTCATGAAAATCGATGGAGGTTCAACGAAATCGGAGGTGAAAACCTTCATTGACTCCACTATTAATAATTAAAAAACCTTTTAGTATTGATTCAAAGTGGGTTACATGTTGTAATTGAACGTATATATTTTTTAGGCGAGTACTCAAATCTGAGTATTTATGCTTAAATAATAGGAAAACAAATTTTTTTAGGATAACTGGAAAAACTTTTAGTTTTTATGAAATCAGATTGGTTCAAAAACCATTTAAATCCCTTATTTTTTTAAATATAAAATGTCATATGGTCCCGGTTACATGGTTCTCGCAGTAAAATTTAGGCTTTAGACGTTTGTATTTCGGTTATTTTTTTATCCTACAAAATAATAGAAACAGTAAAATCTTTGATAAAAAAAATATTTGGTTCAAACAAAAAGTTTGGTTCTCTCTTATTTTTACGTGTATCTAGTATTTTTGCAGCTTTTACAAAAAAAATGGAATATCCGAAATTTTGAAAAATTCTGATTTTAAAATCATACTTTTTTTTTCAAAAATTTGCATTTTAAATAGGTCAAAATTTGTGAGGTCTCTACTTATACTGAAATAAAGAAAGTGTTTAAGGGATTACTATAAATTTTAATTTTTGTGGAAATGGCGTATGTTTCATTTTTCACTTTTTCCTAAAGTATTTGACAGGGCTCTCTTATTTTCATCATAACTTGCTTAATTTTGATGCTATAAACTTCTGGGGCTCATTTCATAGCTATTCCTGAGTGCTTTACCAAGGGTTTAGTACGTATGTTTTATAAAATGTATCGTTTTCCCGTTATTTAAATTGATTAAATTTTGAATGAAAAACTGAAACTTTATTTACACACTGCCCAATTTCAGCTCTAAATGTTTATTAATAATTGCGCTGTGTTTAAAAAATAACATCTCCGGCTCTATAGGTTGTACCAATTTCTATTTTTTTTAAGTTTTTTTTTTCATAACCTTTCAGATAGTGTATTTTGTTTTTTTTTAAGTAATACGGCGCAGATAATTTAATTGTTTATAAGACGAAAAATGGTACTTCATTCTACATCAATCATTTTTAAACATTCAAAAACGAATATATATTTTTAAAAACATGAAAATTTGAGATATTTCAAAGAAAATGAGACCAAAAAAGCCCTTCTAAATATCGACAAAGTATGTGTGTGTACACACATTCTAAAACTGCCATTTTTTCTCAAATGAGGTAAACAGAATTATTTAAAAACTACTTGACCAATCGGGCTCATCGTGGGCGCATGTAGTAAATACTTAAGAGCATGGACGCAAGATGTCGCATGTCAAAATGTTCAAGGTGTTTTAAATGTATTAATTTTTTGGAATCCTGAGAAAATTAAAAAAAATTTTTTGAAAAAATTTAACCGCAGAAGAAAAGATTACATTATTACTGAGGACCGAATGTCCCTGAAGACTTCTATAATGTGTATTTTAATAAGTTACAGGGGTAAAAAAAAAGAAAATTTAGTGGGATTCTTAATTGCAAATATTTCATTCAAAAGAATATTTTTATTTATTCTGAAGGACTTTCGGCCCTAGGTGATAACGCTATCTTTCATTCCGTGTTTAAATTTTTCAAAATACTTATTAGTTTTCTCAGGATTCGGAAAAAATGAATACATTTAAAACACATTGGAACTTTTGACAGGCGACTTTTGTGCCTTTTTTTTAAATGTATGTTTTAAACATTTTTATTTTTTATTTTAATAACTATAAACAATTGAAACAATGCTTAATTTCGGGTTTAATTTGCAATAACTTTTTTGTTTAAAAACATTTTTTAATTTAAAGAATCTCATTTCTCATTAAGAGGATGGGTACGTATTTTATTCTGCAATGCTATTCAAATGGGGATTCATTTTTTCGAATCCTGAGAAAACTCCTGAGATAAGTATTTTTGAAAAACCTAAACGCAGAATAAAAGATTACGTTATTAGCGAGAGCCGAAAGTCCCTGAGAACTTCTATAATGTTTATTTTAATAAGTTACAGGGGTGAAAAACTAAGAGAAAATTTAGTGTGATTTTTAATTTGAAATATCTCATTCAAAATAAAATTTTATTTATTCTAAGGGACCTTCGGCCCTCGGTAATAATTTAGTCTTTCATTCTGCGTTTAAATTTTTCAAAAATATTTATTGGTTTTTTCAGGATTCGAAAAAAATGAACACAATGTCTGTGGTAATATTTTCCAAATCTATCTTTGTCTTACAACGCACTCAGTCGAATATAATGTCAGTCAGACAGTGACAATCATGCAGTGACAATTTTAAATATTTGACATGGCATCGGGAATATTTTGAGTTGTTGATTAAATAATATTAATATATAGTGTATTTGATAAATAATTGATTTAAGACGTGAACTTAATAAAAAGTTATTTACAGTTTATTATTTGTGAAAGATTCAAGCAGAGATCCATCAGGATAATATATTCTGTGATCCAAATCCAAGTATTTTTTTGTTAAAAGTGTTCAAAATTGTAAGCGTTCCATAGTAACAATATATTATTAAAAAATCACTTTAACACTTTTCCTCTTTTCTCTATTGAGTATTAGTTTTTTGTACATATAAACTATTACAATCACTGAATACATAGTTAGTGAAAAAATTGTAACATTTATTAACTGAATTAATAATTTGCAATTATACAAATATAACAGTTATCCAAGAACATTCAAAAGCCATCGCTTTAAGTTAATGATAACATTGTCAAGTAGAATGACATTCTAGTAATGTTTACATATCCATACCAGTGTGAATTTTACTACAGGTAATTTGCCGTGTAAAGACAGAAAAAGTAGGGATAGCCGTAAAATATTTGCGAATTATGTACCGATGGCCTTAATTAACCACAAAATTGTAGGTACGCCTTTTCCACAGATATTCCAGTTAAAAACAGCGGCCAGTAATTTTTCGACTGTAAAATGCTTCCTTTGTTTTCTGGGGTAATATTCTATAACATAATGTTCAAAATGTTCAAAAGACCAACTTATGGTAGATTCCATGTCAAATCACTCAGGCAAAAAATTTTGAATCTCCGATTTGTCTGAAAATTGGTATATAGCTTCTGCGGGACGTAAAAATAAGATATTTAAGGTAGAAAAATCTTCTTCTTGTTTTTTTTTTCTCAAAATGTTATTTTATGCGGTGTTACAGTGATTTGGTGTTTATTTAAACAAAGGGTACCACCCGTTAAGATAAGCAAAATGCCCTCACTCTCAGAATTCAATTTTTTTTAATTTTTTTACGTTCTATGCAATTAAAAAATGAGATAACGCGGATTTTTAGCTCGCCACCCCCTTACCCCTCCCCCACAGCCAAAAACGTAGATTTTTAGATTTAATTTTTTTAGGTGGGTTGCAATTGATTTAAAAATTTCAAAAAATTCACACGTGTAGCTGAGGCCTTTACAAAATACGTCCATTTTTTATGGACCCTTAGGTCAAGTGTACATAACCTCAATTTTTTTTAACTTTTTTCAAACCTATAACTTTTTTTTGGAAAGGGCTGCAGGTCCACATTTTTTTGGATTTTATGTATTTTATCAAAAACTATCTCTCTGATTTTTTTCAGATTTTCCGTCAGGTGCGCCATCTTGAAAAATCCGGAAAAGTGTTTTTTTTTAGGGGGTTTTTAGGGATTTTCTCCCTTTTATAGACTGCAACATACATCAACTCAAGGTTTTG
This sequence comes from Diabrotica virgifera virgifera, assembly GCF_917563875.1. Taxonomy (NCBI): domain Eukaryota; kingdom Metazoa; phylum Arthropoda; class Insecta; order Coleoptera; family Chrysomelidae; genus Diabrotica; species Diabrotica virgifera. The sequence continues at coordinate 259,259,780 of NC_065443.1, forward strand.
TTCATAGATTATGTATAATTTGAAATAAATGAGTATTTTAGGATTATCAGAAATTGGACAAAATACCTTTAAACCACCAAAAACCATGTTTTTTAAGTTATGTAAGGCTTTTTGCGGGCTTAATGATATTTTTTGAGATCGATAAAGCCTGAATATTTTTTTAAATTCTTTTACGTTATATGTGATTAAAAAATAAGACTAATCGCATTTTTAGCCCACCACCCCCTCCCCCTGCCCCTACAAAAACGTCAATTTTCCTATATTTTTTTTTTGTTTAAAATTGCAATTAATTTAAAATTTTTATGAGGCTTCTACAAAACATATCTATTTTTTATAGACCCGTGTAGGTCGAGTGTGCAATACATATAACCTCAAAATTCCTTTTATAATTTTTTAAAACGTATTTTTGACTTCCAATCGATATTTTTTTAAAACGTCCAATGAATATTGTACATCTCTCTCTCTCTCTCTCTCTCGCGGACGGCCGCTTCAATACATGTTTAGCGCTCATTTTTAATTATTAAAAATAATAGTTAGTAATAAAATAATGAATAATTGAATAATTATGAATAATTATGAATAATGAATAATAAAAGAATATTTTTTGACATTACCTTCTTTAGGCTATTGCAGGGGGGGCTTTAAACTTTGAGTTGGTCACTTTATGACTTTCATAATAATAATTTTTAATCGAGTTATTAAGCCTTGAATATGGCCATTTTCGCGATTTTCAAATTTGAAATTGCATGTAACTCGACAACAGTCAATTTTATAGAAAAATCACAAGATACCTTTTTTGCTCAGCTTGATCCAGAGAATCTAAAACCACTTTGTCCGAAATTAAAAAATTGATTTTTTGAATTCGTTTAAAAAAATGTTTAAACAATTTTCCGACCGCGGTACTGCCTGGCACCTTGTGGATTTGTTATATACCTGTTTTTTAGTAAGTTTGTGCAAAAAAATTAATCGGAATAATTTACCTAACGGGACAAGCACACAGCGTGGACTATTTGCATTATGAGCCAAACGTAGATGATTTGTAAAATACACAAAACACAAAACAAATTAGCAGCCATCGCCAAAAAAAGTTATACGTACCTATTAAAAAACAAAAAAAAAATGAGGTTATAATATGTACACTCGACCTTCGGGTTCATAAAAATACATGTTCTGTAAAAGCCTCAGCTGTGCGTGTGAATTTTTTGTAATTTATAATTTAATAATTCCTAACTAGTCTAAATGCGAAATAAGCCACAACTTAACTAAAAAATGATTTTATTAACGTTTCGACGTCCACCACGGACGTCGTTGTCAAAATAAAAAATATTAATAAACTAAACAAAAATGTTGCTTGGTAAAAAAATCTTCTAATAATTTAATTTAATCTGACTTATTTATATAGATTTTCCCAAACCATTTTTTCAGTTCGTCACAGATTATCGAATTCTCTCTATCGAATTACAGATGGAAAATAATATCATTTTTTAGGTAAATTGTGGCTTATTTTCCATTTAGAATAGTTAATTACAAAAATGCCACAAAGAAATAGCTTCAGAACAACATTTATAATTTAACTGCAAACCAATTAAAAAAAAATAAAATCGAAAAATTGATATTTTTGGCTGTGGGGGAGGGGAAATAGGGGAAGTGGGCTAAAATTGCGGTGAGTCCTAATTTTTTAAAATCATATAGAACGTAAAAAAATAAAAAAAAAATATTCAGGCTGTATCGACCTCAAAAAATATAATTAGACCCGCAAAAATCCTTACAAAACTTTAAACAAACATGGTTTTTGGAGGGTTTATAAGTGTTTCGCCCAATTTTTGAATATCCTAATATACTCAGTTATTTCAAATTATACATAACCTATTAACAAAAGCTTAAGTTGATCTATGTTGCAGTCTATAAAATGGAGAAAATCCCAAAAACGCCCTAAAAAACAGTTTCCCGATTTTTCAAGATGGCGCACCTGACGGAAAAATCTGAAAAAAATCAGAGAGATAGCTTTTGATAAAATACACAAAATGCAAAAAAAAATGGACCTGCAGGCTCCTCCAAAAAAAAGTTATAGGTTTTAAAAGGTTAAAAAAAATTGAGGTTATGTACACTCGACCTAAGGATCCATAAAAAATGGACATGGTTTGTAAAAACCTCAGCTACACTTATGAATTTTTTGAAATTTTTAAATCAATTGCAACCCAACTAAAAAAAATTAAATTTAAAAATCTACGTTTTTGGCTTTGGGGGGAGGGGTAAGGGGGGTGGCGAGATAAAAATCCGCGTTATCTCATTTTTTAATTGCACAGAACGTAAGAAAATTAAAAAAATTGAATTCTGAGAGTGAGGTCATTTTGCCTATCTTAACGGGGAGTAACCCTTTGCATTTTCTGTCGCAAAGTATCAATGAAAAACATAATATTTTAATAGAAGCGACTCAAAAATGTCATTATATGGCATTATAACAAGTTATTTTGATTCAAAACAAGGTTTTGATCAAATTTTATAGTGTAGAAAACGTTTTTACATTTTTCTCCATTCAAAAAATACATCACCATTGATTTGGCTGAAAATTTGCCCACAGATAGCCAAAACATAGGAATTTAAGTAGTTAGAAGGAACTGAATTATATTACAACACCAAAAAAGTTACATGCAGTAATATCAGACTCAAAAGTATATTAGTCCAGTCGGAATAGCATTTGACCTTGCATGCCGAGCTGCCCAAAATTTTATTCTTCTAATCTTTAGGGGAGTCAATAGTAGCCTAAATTTAAAATCACGAATGAATTCCTTTGTTACGTTAGCCGCCATCTTGAATTTAAACGAGAACCTGTTTTGCTCAATATCTCCTCTATTTTTAACTTTTCGACAAAAATGGTAGAAACTGAAATTGTTTCAAATAAATCGTATTTACAATTATTACAATTTCTTTTTAACAATTTTTGTCGTGAAGTCGATATTTTCGTGTTAATTTTACCTACAGTAGACGCCTATATTATTGACTATGATATTGCATGTAACCTTTTTGGTATTATAATATAATTCAAGTCCTTCTCACCACATAAAGTCCTATGTTTTGGCTATTGTGGGCAAATTTTTAGCCAAATCGATTATGACGTATTTTGAGAATGGAGAAAAATGTAAATTTTTATGTATTTTAACCTTTTCTACACTATAAAATTTGGTCAAAAAGTTGTTTTGGATCAAAGTAACTAGTTATAATGCCATATAATGACATTTTTGAGTCCCTTCTATTAAAATATTATGTTTTCCATTGATACTTTACGATAGAAAATGCAAATTTGTTTAAATAAACACCAAATCTCATAAAATAACATTTTGAGAAAAAAAGAAGAAGATTTTTTTACCTTAAATATCTTATTTTTACGTCCCGCAGAAGCTATATACCAATTTTCAGACAAATCAGAGATCCAAATTTTTTTTTGCTTCAAAATTAAGTGATTTGAAATGGAATCACCCTTATACAGTGAGCACGTAAAGGTTGGAATAAATTCATTTTATCGAGAATGGACGACTTTGGAAAAAAATCCCGAAACAGGTCAATTTTTATTTTTAAATTACGACTTTTTGACATATATATCATATTAGTGACGTCACCCATCTGGGGGTGATGACGTCATAGATGATTTTTTTCAATGAGAATAGGGGTCGTGTGATAGCTCGTTTGAAAAGTAATTCAATTCTTTATTCAGTATTATAAACAATAACATAATATATTTATACAGGGTGTCCAAAAAAATTTTTTTCAATTAAATTTATTGACATAAAAAGAAAATGTATGTAATTTATTTAATTCAAAATACATTTTACTGCTCTCAGAAAACAGAAAAAAATGTTTATTTGAAAAGTAATCATTGGTTTTTGCTTAAATTAAATGTTCAAAATGTCAAGAGGCAAGTGGATGGCTGCTTTAATAATATTGAATTTAAGCAAAAAACAATATTTATTTATCAAATAAACATTTTTTCCTGTTTTCTGATAGCAGTAAAATATATTTTGAATTAAATAAATTACACACATTCTTCTTTTTATGTCAATAAATTTAATTCAAAATTTTTTTTTTGAACACACTGTATAAATATTTATGTTAATGTTTATATTACTGAATAGATAATTGAATTACCTTTCAAATGAGCTATCACTCGACCCCTATTCTCATTTAAAAAAATCATCGATGACGTCATCACGCCCAGATGGGTGACGTCACTAGTATGACATATATGCCAAAAAGTAGAGATGCATCAAGTCAAACTAGTTTGATTTTATTCAACAAACTTGACTTAACTTGAAAATCAAACTTTTTTTGTAAAAATGTTTGACTTGACTTGATTTCGATATCTTTAGGTTTGACTTGAAATCAAACTTCTTCAAACAGTTTGAAGTTTGAATGTCATATTGGCAACGTGTTTATTTCCAATTCTAATTGGGAGCGTACGGACTTTGTTGTGACTTATTTGGATAGGTCTGAATCTGTATTCTGCTACTCCGCAAATTAGTTTGAAGTTCATATTTAGACGTCCATGTTTGGCTTGTTTATTACGTTCATTTTGAAGTGTGTGGCTTTGGGAGATAATATCTGAATGTGGATATTTTTCGGTTCAGAATAAGTACCAGAACAAATTGAGTCTGATATTGAAGGTATTCCCACTGCAAAAATTAAGAGAAACAATCTGTAGTCGAAGCAGTTTAATTAAGAAAAAGTAAATATACTGATTTATTTGATTTTGCGGCAGGTGATTTCAAAACAATGAAAATTGCAAAGAGCATACATACTTCTATTATGTAAAAATAAACAACAGCGTTATAAAATCACAAACAGTGAACTAATTCTTTAAAAGGAGAGCGTTATGCATAACTCGACCAAGCGCCATTTCTTTAAAATCGAGATAACAGCGGATTCTGGTGACACATAGCTAAAACTATCTTGGAAAAATCCCTGCTATTGTCACGTTAATGGTTACTAAGAAAAACAAAAATAAACCAAGCGACATTCTGTCTATTAAGGGTTTTTAGTTCTGCATAACACGACTATATTCATAACTGCCATATATCCATGACTGCCATTCATAACAGTTTCGCAATTGTAGACTAAGCGCCGACTTTGGTCTGTTTATGCTAAACTAAGCGTTTGGCCAGAATAACAGTACTGTCCCCCATTAAGGGGAGGGGGTATGGTTTGAAATCAACATATCAAGCATATTTTCGTGAATTTTTTTCGAAGCTATGGTAGAATTATTTTATTTTTAAATTAAATAAACATATTAAGTAGAATTCGAAGAATATTTCAGAAAAAATTAAATCCAAAATATTAAAAAATAAGCCATTGGTGAAAATTTTGGCAGGCAGCTCAAAAAAATGGATTTTGCGGTGAACATCAGAACTCATCACTGGATCATACGAAACAAAAAATTCAAAAATATTTAATTAGCTTATGAGTTTCACGAGGTAACAACGTCGAGTTTTTTTATTTTTAATGATTTTTGAATTTTTGGTATCACTCAGAAGTCAAAAATACGAAATTTTTGATAAAAATTTTGTGAAAACCAACAGATTTAATATTGTTGAACAAAAAATAAGCACAAAACGAAAAATATCTCGACGTTGTTACCTCACGAAATGTCTAAAGAAAATCTGTGCAAAATTTCAGATCGGTCTAGTAGTTTTTCAGTTACAATGTCCACCGCAATTGAAAAATCAGTTTTGAGAAAAATGCGTTTAAAGTTTTGACAACTGCACCTTCATATTCTTATGTATCTGCCAAATCGTAAAGTGATGCACATTGGAATGTTTTTTGAATCGAGGAGTAATCTAGAAAAGAGAAGGCGAACAGTTGTTGAACGTTTCTCACTACGCTCAAGCGTGCTGGCGCGAAGCCGCGGCAAAGCGAGTCGAAGGTAGGGATATTCAACACTCTGTATATCGGGTAATTTTACTCCGATCAATCTGAAATTTTCAGGGAGTATTCTTGAAAGTATGCACTTTTAGTTTAAATAATAAAAAAAATTAAATATTTCAAACCATACCCCCCCCCCTTAATGTACACATTAATTTTGAAGTCTCCGTCAAAAAATGATGGAATTTTTTTAAAGTGAAAATGTTGTGTTTATATATAATTAAATTGAAAAATACAAATAATCTATATAAAATCTTTATATTATGTCTAACGTGCTATGTACTAAGAATATAGTATAAGTCATAAAATGGACCTTTCGGGATTCTTCTATATTTTGAATTTTGAATGTTTATTAATCATTTCTGTACTAAGAGTATAAATCAAAAAAGTGCTAAAAATAGTTTACTGTGAAAGTGTCAGTGTTCTATTGTACATGATTTTTAAAAATGAGTAGAGGGAAACAAATACTAAAATTATTGAAACTAAAGGATGCTTTATATGGCACTCAATGTATTATTAAATTTCTTATCTTAATTGGCAACTGACATGTCTATCTCAACAAAAAGTATATAAAAAAATAAAAAAAAATAAAATACAAGATCCTTTGTAAAAGGTATATTTAAAAGACACTAATAATGGTTACATCACAAAACAAAACGTTTTCGGATTAACAAGTAATACATCATCAGTGTTAAGCCAATAACATGCATGCGTGAGCCACCAAATAGTTATGGTTAAAAACCCTTTAAAAGATATAGTTGACACCCAATTTTCAATATGTGAGGTTCATCCCTCTCATATCACATCCACGTGGGTTAGAGTCCTGTGTTGCCCTGACTAATATCCAGGAATATTTGCAACATCTACATCTAACTATTTTAAACATAATATGTAGTATAATATAAGATCTTATACCTTTTAAAGGATTTTTACCCATAACTTTTTGGTGGCTCACGCATGCATGTTATTGGCTTAACACTGATGATGGATTACTTGTTAATCCGAAAACGTTTTGTTTTGTGATGCAACCCTTATTAGGGTCCTTTAAATATACCTTTTTACGAAGAATCCTGTATATTTTGTGATTTATGGTATACAGCCAGCTCCAGAAATTTTATTTTCCTCGTGGATTGTTAAAAAAGTATATCTAAGAAATAAATTATTTTTCAAACTCTCAAACTAGTTTGACAAACAGTTTGAATTTTCAAACTTGTAACCATTGACCAGTTTGACTTGACTTGAATTATTTGTCAGAAGAATTGACTTGAGTTTGACTTGAAATTAAGTCAAACTCAAGTCAAGTTCAAACATTCAAGTCAAACTTGTGCAACTCTACCAAAAAGTCGTAATTTAAAAATAAAAATTGACCTGTTTTGGGAATTTTTTACAAAGTCGTCCATTCTCGAGAAAATGAATTTAATCCAACCTTTACGTGCTCACTGTATATGTGTTGCACTAGGTTAAGCAACCCGACACCTACAAGAATAATAATTGACGACCTAGAACTGGAAGGTGTCGACACCTTTATATACTAAGGCTCGCTGCTAGCTAAACATAACAATGTAATCAGTAAAGAAATTAAAAGAATGTAGTGCTCGCTAATAAGTGTTACTAGGGCTTAAGAAGACAGATGGTCTCAAAAATATATAGAAAAATTAAATTGACTGTCTACAAAACACTAATAAGACCAGTGCTAACATATGGTTCAGAAACTTATCCGCTAATATAGCAAATTTATCCGCTAATATAGTAAATATTTTTAGCAACAGAACTTTATATATCAGAGACCATATGAATCAGTTACATGGTCCAAGAATAGCTCATACAGGATTACCACAGGGGTCCGTATTAAGCCCGATTCTCTTCAACATATTTTCAGCGAGTATACACGGCATTTTTACAGATTCCATAAAATGTATCTAGTACGCCGATGATATATGCATCTATTCCATCCGTGATTCATATGATGATTGTGTAAGGGTTCTGGAACACATCGTGAAGCTGGTGGATACCTGGACTAAAAACCATGACCTAATAATATCTCCAGAAAAATCTGCCATCATGATATTTACGAGACATAGGATACGTACACCTGATAGTTTACACCTGTCAGGATATGATATACCAGTTGTCAATGAGTATAAATATCTTGGTATGATCTTAGACCCTAAATTACTATAGTCGAAACACGTCCAATATGTAAAAAAAGGTGTGAAAGAGGTATAAATCTTCTAAAATGTGTCACTGGTAGAAAGTGGGGTGCCGATCCTAAAGTATCATTGATGTTCTACAGAACCTACGTGCGATCGATTCTGGATTACGGATGTATATTATACGGTTCAGCAAGCAATACGCATCTACTAAAAATAGATCCTATTCAGTTTAAAAGTTTGAGAATAACTCTGGGTGCTATGAAATCTACACCATGTCCGCTGCTGCTTGCTGAAAGTAATGAACTGCCTTTAAAAAATCGTAGAAATTTATTGGCAACCAAATATGTTCTAAAATTGAGAGCAAGAACAATTGACTTACTGAGTATGCTGTATGAGTTATCTATTCAAAATTTTGTAAATAATTACTGGAGAATTAAAAATTCTCCACCGTTAGCGGATACTTTTCTGGAAACCAATGATTTACCGGTTACATTAGCAACAAACTATGTCAAGCCACTTTATAAATTAGATTTTGACACGATTTACAAAAAACTAAATATTATATTTCCGAAATATTCAGAATCATCTAAAATAAATAACACTTTATTGAAATCCATATTGAGTGAATACACTAATAAAACCATAATCTACACAGACGGCTCTAAACTTAACGACGGAAAGGTAGGGTCTGCAGTGTACATCATCATTCTCTCTTTGCCTTATCCCTATGCGGGGTCGGCTTCCCTAATTGCATTTCTCCATACAATTCTGTCTTGGGTCATATCAATGTTAATCCCCTTTACCAACATGTCCTGCCTTATCGCCTCCCCCCAGGTCTTCTTTGGTCTTCCTCTCCTACTCCTTCCAGGAATCTGCACTTCAGCTATTCTTCGTATTGGGTGATTAACGTCTCGACGTTGAACATGACCGAACCATCTTAACCTATGCTCTCTCATTTTGGCATCAATTGGTGCCACACCTAGACTTCCCCTAATATACTCATTTCTAATTTTATCCTTCTTTGTCACTCCACTCATCCATCTAAGCATTCTCATTTCCGCCACATGCATTCGTTGTTCCTCTTTCTTTTTCACTGCCCAACATTCAGTTCCGTACATCATAGCCGGTCTTATGGCTGTTTTATAGAATTTTCCCTTCAGCTTCATTGGAATTTTTCTGTCACACAACACACCACTCGCTTCTTTCCACTTCATCCATCCAGCCCTAATTCTACTGCATGCATCTCCATCTATTTCTCCATTACTCTGTAATACCGATCCTAGGTACTTAAAACTATTGCTTTTCACAATCATTTCACCATCCAAAGATACCATTTTATTTGTAGTAGCTCCATCTTTAAATGAACATTCCAAATACTCTGTTTTTGTCCTACTAAGTTTTAAACCTTTTTCCTCCAGAGCTTGTCTCCACTGTTCCAGTTTTTGTTCTAAGTCTCTTTCACTATTTCCTACTAACACGACATCATCAGCATACATTAAGCACCATGGAATGTTACCCTGTAGTTTCGCTGTTATCTGGTCCAAAACTAATGAGAATAAATACGGACTAAGCACAGAGCCTTGGTGCAATCCTACTTTCACATGAAATTTATCAGTCTCTCCCACACCTGTCCTAACACTAGTCGTTACTCCCTCATACATATCCCTCACAATCTTTACATATTCACCAGGGACTCCTTTCTTATTGAGTGCCCACCACAGAATCTCTCGAGGGACTCTATCATATGCTTTCTCAAGATCAATGAATACCATATGAGCGTTTGTTTCTTTACTCCTGTATTTTTCCATCAACTGCCTTATAATGAAAATTGCATCTGTTGTTGATCTACCCTGCATAAAGCCAAATTGATTCCCGGATATTTCGGTCTCTTCACGTATCCGTCTGTCAATTACTCTTTCCCATATTTTCATGGTGTGGCTAAGCAGTTTTATAGCCCTGTAGTTTGTACATTGTTGTATATCTCCCTTGTTTTTGTAAACAGGTACCAGTATACTGCTTCTCCATTCGTCTGGCATTTGTCCGACTTCCATAATTCTATTAAATAGACCTGCTAGCCACCTTGTTCCTGTCTCTCCCAATGCTCTCCATACTTCCCCAGGAATATCATCTGGTCCTACCGCTTTTCCTTTCTTTATTTTTTGAAGCGCTTGAGCCACTTCCTCGTTGGTTATTTTGGTGACCATTGCTGCTACTGTCTCCGTTGACTCTACAGGCTGTCTGTCAAATTCTTCATTTAATAAGCTGTCAAAGTACTTTCTCCATCTCTTTTTGACTTCCCTTTCGTGAACTAGTATTTTATTATTTTCATCTCGGATACATCTAATCTGATTAAAATCTTTTGCTTTCCTTGCTCTCTGTTTGGCTATTTTATATATCTTCGTTTCGCCTTCCCTGGTATCAAGTTGATCATATAGGTTTGAATACGCTTCTGCTTTGGCTTTTGCTACTGCTACTTTCGCTTTCTTTTTCGCCACCATATAGTTTTGAAGATCTGTGTCGGATCTGGTTTCTTGCCACTTTTTATATAATTTTCTCTTCTCTTTTATTTTTCCTTGTACTTCGTTTGACCACCACCAAGTCTCTTTATCCTCAAACTTTTTTCCTGACGTTTTCCCAAGTATTTCAATAGCAGTCTCTCTAATACTACTGGCCATTTTTCTCCAAATTGTATTAGGGCTTCCTTTCATGTTCCAACATATTTTTTCTACTATTCTTCTCCTGAATAGACCTTCTTTCTCATCTTTCAGCAGCCACCATTTGATTTTTTGTGGTCCTCTCCGATATTTTTGTTTAGTTTCGCTTTTTACTTCGATGTCCAGAAGAAGCAGCTTATGTTGTTGGCTTACTGTCTCACTCACTATTACCTTGCAGTCCTTGCATTCACGTATGTCTTCTTTCCTTATCATGAAGTAGTCTATTTGGGATTGATGTTGTCCACTTTTGTAGGTAATAAGTTGAGTTTCTCTCTTTTTAAAGAATGTGTTAACAATCGCCATATCCAATGCTGTTGCTAATTCAAGCATGTCATCTCCAGCTTCATTTCTAGTTCCAAAGCCTAATCCCCCATGTATTGTTTCATATCCTGTCTTGGTTTGGCCCACATGTGCATTGAAATCACCTCCTATTATAACTTTCTCCTCTGCTGGAATATCACTCAGTACGTCTCCTAATTGATCATAGAAAGCTCTTCTTTCATTCTCACCCAGACCTGTTTGGGGAGCATACACACAAACAACATTCAATACCTCTTTATCAATTACAAATTTCACTGACATCATTCTATCACTCGTTCTTACAACTTCTACTACGTTACCTTTCATTTCACTATCAGCAATTATACCAACTCCATTTCTAGTGTTACTACTCCCTACATACCACAATTTGTATCCTTCACCTAGTTCTTTCGCCCTTTGTCCTTTCCACCTAGTTTCTTGAATACAAGCAATTTGAACTCTTCTTCGTTTGAGCGCATCCACTAACTCCAGACTCTTACCTGTAAGACTACCAAGATTCCAAGACCCTATCCTGATTTTTCTAACCTGCAATGGTGTTCCCCCTGAGATAGTCCTCACCCGGAGATCCGAACGGAGGCTCATTTTACTTCCGGAACATTTTACCTCAGGAGATGCCATCATTTCAGTATAAGTTTTTACTGCGTTTGGAGAAGGTCTTTTCATTATTATGGCCTGAAAAGATTTTTGGATATTTGATGCCTGAATGCCTTTTCTATCAGCACCATACCCTGCCCTGCACGTTTAGCCAATACACCACCAATGCAACCAAAGTGCAGTATTACCCCACACCCGCCTGCATTTTTCTGTATAGGCCAGGATCCCTACTGTAAGGACTGCCCTATAAGCCAATGTATTGTTGCCCGTATCCCGCCGCTAGGAGGCACGTACTTTGGTTATTTCGGGATACAGGGTCTGCAGTGTACATTCCTTCCAAAAACAAGTCATTTAAAATAAAACTTCATTCGAATTGCTCTATTTACACCGCAGAAGCAGTAGCTATTGGGAAAGCTCTGGATTGGCTGGAGCACGAGGGTATACAAGATGGAGTGATTATTTCGGACTCTAAGTCAGTTCTTAGCGGACTTAATAATATTGAATTAAATCGTAAGACCTGTGAGCTGATATGTGAAATTAAACATAAAATTAGAAACAAAAATGTAACATTTATTTGGGCAAAAAGTCACAGCGGGATAAAAGGTAATGAAATAGTAGACGAGCTTGATAAGAATTCCACGCATTCTGGTATACAAGAATATATTTTCACTGTTATGGATCTAACCAAATTTCATAATGTAAAAATAAACTATAACTGGAAAGACAGATGGAAAGTATTGGCGAATACTTCAAATAATCATTATTATAAGATTCATCCCGTGTTACCATCCTTAACAGAATTACCACATATATTTCAATATAACATGACTAAACGATCAGCTGCAACTATCATTAGACTAAAAACTAGTCACGGTGCTGTTCCAGCTCACCTGGCTAGATTCAACATTATTGAATCAGGAAAGTGCTCATGCGATAATATTTCCCAGTGTGATATTAATCACATCCTTTTTGGATGTTTTAAGAATAAAACGCTTTCAGATATATTTTCTGAAAACCTTGTAAAAAGTAAGGTGCAACTTCCAGCAAACATAACCCATCTGCTGTCACTCAATCAGAAATCAATATTTGAACTCGTATGCAATCATCTATACGCTTCCGGATATATAATTTAGATTTGTAACAGTAAAGTTTCAGTTCGTAATATACCATAATTAATAACTTATAATAAGATTATATTAATATGCAAAAATCTGTGGCAAATGGACTAGTTTCCATGCCAAACATCACCATCATCATCATCATCAGCTCTTATAGTCTATAAGGCAATATCATAATATAAATATGTGTATATTAAAATAATTATTTTATTTTTAGTTGCTGTTTACCATGGTCAAGGGTTTTGTTTACCGGTCTAGATTTGGCGATAGATACGGGCCTAGATTTGACGATAGATTCGAGCCCAGATTTGACGACAGATTTGACGATAGATTCCGGCCTAGATTTGACGATAGATATTATGATCGTTATAGTGAAAATCACCGCGACGTAGATGATCCAATTACTCGTCTTAATATTTTTCCTGAAATTGACGTACTCTTTGGAATATTTAAACGAAATAGCATTTTACCTTGGAAGTTTTCTCCATCAAGAAAAGTTCTCTTCAATCCAAGCAAATTCAATAATATAGATCTACGATCAAAACGTGCTGCCGTTAACTATCCTACCTTTAACTCTCATCCAACTCCTTTACCCGACCTAAATGACCTATATGTACAACCCCGTCAATGCACTGATTGCGACGAACCAATTACTACCGCTCCTCCCCTTGATTGATATATCCTCGATTTATCAATTAACGCTTTAACTATCATCCACCTATTTTCCCCAATCTATATGTAAAACCCCGTCAATGCACCAACAGCACTATTCCTTCCTAAATATATGGCGTTAATAGTACTATGGGTTTTTAATACATCTTATGTTAAAAATTGTGTTTTAATTCAAATAAACAAACAACAGCATACATACCTATCAACGTACTCCCTGCAATGGCAGCGTTACTGGAAACATTACTTGTAGAGAAAATATAACCAATTCTGAAAGCAAATGAATTAATTTCTAACCATCAATTTGAATATGCATCAATTGAACGAGTAGACCTAGTTATAAAAATATAATATAGATATAGCAATAAAACACTGAAAACTTTTCTTTTCGACACTTCCACAAAATTTATTGTAAAACCATGTGACTACAGCTGTTTCGGCAGAGTGCCTTTCTCAAGTGATTTATTTTATTATGTGTTTGCATTTTAAAGTCTTTAACTGAAAAGGTTAAGGAGTGAAGAACTGTTTGCCTCATGTTGGTCATTCGTAATTATATCTGTATTTTTCTATTTATTAATTTTCATAGTTTCTAATAAAGATAGCTTAAGATCTTTACTTTGAATATGAAGAATTTGAAACTGTTGATTAAAAGAACGATTAGGATCTAGAAGGTGAAGTGCGTATGTAGAATTTGTTTTTCTATTGTTGAAAGCCGTTTTGTGTTCTGCTGTGCGTGGGTCAATGGTTCTGCCAGTTTGACCGATGTAAGTTTTTGGACAGTCACCACAAGTCAGTTTGTAAACACCACTCTGCAGTTTCTTTCTCTTTCGTCTCTTATGGTTCTAAATGTATTTGCTTGTTGTATTCCTTTCTTTTTTATGTATCTGGCTATTTTTGTTTATACCCGTTTATACCCAGTACCTTCTGTTCTATCCAATATACAGGCAAGATATCCTGTATATTGAACAAGAATAAAAACCGCTAAACGCCGTAAAAATGAGTGGCGCATACAATATTCCAGCTACAAAAGAGCTGATATGAATATTGCGGGGCGCGAAAATCTATTTTTATTTTGATGGAAAATAAAATTCTAGTTTTATTTTAAAAGATTTTTCCATAATATTTGCTAAATTTAAAGTAAAACGCACCACAATAGAGCTTCAAAGTACAAACTCTATCAAAGTTACACTTTTGTGGCGCGTTTTACTTCAAATTTAGCAAATACACTCACCGGCAGAGAAAACGGGCACCCCAAAAAATGGGTCATTTTTAATGTCTTGTATTTCCTAAACCTGATATCTGATTTAAGTAATTTTTTTAATATGTTATAGCCTTATTCTTTATCAATATCGCTGTAATAATATTGTTGCTAGACAGGTACAATGTCATTGTATACAGGGTGTACGAATCAAACTGTGTTTTTTTCTCAAATTTTGGAACACCCTGTAGAATGTTCTAGCTTTTATAAAATACTAAAATTAAAACCCAACTATAGCCACAGATTTTCTTAACATTCTGTTTTTTTATTCATTCGCTTATGTTGGATAATAAAAAGTTAGGCACTTTAACAACTACCCCTGTTTTTCGTCAATACAGGGTGTTTTTCAATAAGTACGGCAAGCTTTAAGGGGTAATTCTGCATGATAAAATAATGACAGTTTGCTTTATAAACTTATGCCCGCAAATACTTCGTTTCTGAGATAGGGGGTGTTGAAATTGTTCTTACAAACTGACGATGTATTTATTGCTCTAAAACGGTTTGTGATATGCAAATGAAATTCGGTAAATTTTAAGAGCTAATTATTGTGCATTTTTTGGCATACAATTGAGAATTTTATATTCACCATTGGCGTGCATACGGGATATATCTAAAATATTTATACCCGTATGCACGCCAATGGTGAATATAAAATTCTTAATTGTATGTCAAAAAATGTGCAATAACTACCTCCTAAAATCTACCAAATTTCATTTGCATATCACAAACCGTTTTAGAGAAATAAATAAATCTTCAGTTTGTAAGAACAATTTCAACACCCCCTATCTCGGAAACGAAGCATTTGCGGGCATACGTTTATAAAGCAAACTGTGATTATTTTATCATGCAGAATTATCCCTTAAAGTTTGCCGTACTTATTTAAAAACACCCTGTATTAACGAAAAACAGGGGTAGTTGTTAAAGTGCTTAACTTTTTTATTATCCAACATAAGCGAATGAATCAAAAAACAGAATGTTAAGAAAACCTGAGGCTATAGTTTGGTTATAATTTCAGTATTTTATAAAAGCTAGAACATTCCACAGGCTGTTCCAAAGATTGAGAAAAAAACACAGTTTGATTCGTACACCCTGTAGACAATGACAATGTACCTGTCTAGCAACAATATTATTACAGCGATATTGATAAAGAATAAGGCTATAGTATATTAAAAAAATTACTTAAATCGGACATCAGGTTTAGGAAATACAAGACATTAAAAATGACCCATTTTTTGGGGTGCCCGTTTTCTCTGGCGGTGAGTGTAGTATGGAAACATCTTTTAAAATAAAACTAGAATTTTATTTTTCATCAAAATGAAAATACACTTTTGCGCCATGTAATATTCATATCAGCTCTTTTGTAGTTGGAATATTGTATGCGTCACTCATTTTTACGGCGATTAGCGGTTTTTTATTCTTATATCAGAAGTTTTTCTAAGTTATTTATAAATTAAATTTATGAGGTTGAATGTAATATTTCTCGATTCCACGTTAAGCGATATAAATGGTCGTCTTTCTAGCATTATCTCTAAAATGATCTAGTGTCCATCGAATGTACACTAGATTTTTTTTTCTATTGGCGATAGATTGAAAAAAATATATTGGGAGATGGCCGGTAAATGAACTCTGATTGCCTTATCAAATTTAGCGTCGTAACCACTACAACTACATAAACCATTTCGGCGATAATGGTCAAATGGTTTATATTTTAGAGCTTGATAACTTCTAAACGGCTTAACCGATTTTGATCACTAAACATGGGTTTGAAAGGTATTAACAGTAGTATCTGATGCATCTAAGGTCAAGTATGATAACTGAAGAGATTAGCTTGAAAAGCCGATTTTCCCATAGGATATAGATTTGATCACATCTATAAGGCCTATAACTTAAAAATTCGAATTTTTCAGATATAAGGTACACACCGCTAGACGCGACTAGAGTCCTCCTATAAACGTCCAGTTACTGGCGCAATTCGTTGTTTGAAATTTTGAGTAATTTTCGAAAAACCAAAATTTTCAAAGATTAGTTTTTCAGTTTTTCGGCCATACTGAGCCGTATATATGTCAAGTCTGATCATAACCGCTTAGGCACCATTTGAAAGCTTAACTCAACGCTATTGATTTGATGTATTTTTGGTATTCCTGTCTTCCCTTGATCTTAAGATATATGCCCCCAGAAAATATGCCGTTTTGTACCTACCCAGTCCTATAGCTGGCTTATGGGTGGTCGAAAGTAACAAACTACACCTGTTCTGAATCGGCCCTGACCCCCCTCTTAAAAAAAACAGAAAAAAAATTCAGATCGGTGTAACTTTTCCACAAACATACACACATACTCACATAATACATACGTACATATAGTCCGTCCGCTATAACTTTTCCCATGCGGTACGATTCATTTTCAATCAAATTAAGTCAAAACAGAAAGTGAAACGTGCGCCGATGTGTGTAGTATATAGTATACAGTATACAAAATGTATATACACATCGACGTTCGTTTCAATTTATGTTTTGACTTAATTTGATTGAAAATGAATCGTACCGCATGGGAAAAGTTATAGCGGACGGACTATGTATGTACATAATATAAACATTTTCCTCTTTTTAAATAGAAATTGAATAAAATTGATTTTCAAAATTAAACATGCGTTGGAAACGTAATAATCAGTTCTATCAGGAGCCGCAAAGGTCGGATATAAATTTTCGAAATTTTTGGGAGTTCTAGGGACGAGAACGAAAAACACACAATAAATGGGAAGGGACGTAAAATCCACACCCTTGAACCCAAATAGGTGGTTGACATATGGATGGGCGAGTATTTTCCTATACTTTAAGATGGCATTTGGCCCAATTTTCAATTCAGTCAGATTTAGAAAATAGAAAATTTCGTGTATATACAGGGTGAGGCAAATAAAGGGCCTATTAGAAATATCTCGAGAACTAAAGGCAACAGAATCATGAAAATTGTAATAAAGGGGTTTTGAAGGATGATCTATTAAATGAAAATATTTTCATCTCTTTGCAACTTCCGGTTATACCGGAAGTTGCTTATAACTTCGTTTTTTTAAATGGGACACCCTGTATATTTTTACATTTTTGGATTCTCTTCGATGTCTTCTTTCTTAAAATATGAGGTTTTGTAATATTATATAGGGTATTTTAAAAGATTATTACGTTTTTTTTATTAATTTCGTAGCAAAATTAACACCCTGTAGAATTGTTGTAGTTTGACATCTAAAACTGTACTTACGTTCAAATGATTTTTAATACACTCTACTATTGTTAAGAATCATTAGTATAGCTAAATTTTTAATTTTAATATACAGGGTTGGTCGAAACTCGGAATGAGTATTTTCTGAGTTTTCTTAAACGGAACACCCTGTATTTTAGTACTGTAATGAAATGATATTTTATGTTACTTTTTTATTTCTTAAGCATTCCCTATACCTAACTGCTTTAATTTGTGCTTAATTGTTAATCGCACCAACAATTTTAACTAAGTAGGTATTTCGATAGCTAAACCATTATTGGTAATTTTAAGGGCCAGTCTGGATTAATATGTATTTATTTCTGAAAAATTATTTGGGATTGAGTATTTTCACGGCCAACCTAATAAAATTTTACGTATTTTTTGTTGCAATTAATGTTTAGCTTGAATCACCAATAACTCACAAATTAAAGCAGTTAGGTATAGGGAATGCTTAAGAAATAAAAAAGTACTATAAAATATCATTTCACTACAGTGCAAAAATACAGGGTGTTCCATTTAAGAAAACTCAGAAAATACTCATTCCGAGTTTCGACCAACCCTGTATATTAAAATTAAAAATTTAGCTATACTAATGATTCTTAACAATAGTAGAATATATTAAAAATCATTTGAACGTAAGTAGAGTTTTAGATGTCAAACTACTACAATTCTACAGGGTGTGAATATTGCTACGAAATTAATAAATAAACGTAATTATCTTTTAAAATACCCTGTATAATATTATAAAACCTTATATTTTAAGAAATAAGACATCGAAGAGAATCCAAAAATGTAAAAATATACAGGGTGTCCCATTTAAAAAAACGAAATTATAAGCAACTTCCGGTATAACCGAAAGTTGAAAGAGATGAAAATATTTTCATTTAATAGATCATCCTTCAAAACCCCTTTATTCCAATTTTCATGATTCTGTTGCCTTTAGTTCTCGAGATATTTCTAATAGGCCAGTTATCTGCCTCACCCTATGTAGTGTCGCATGTACGGGAGTTGTGCGCCACTGGCGAGAACTACCGCCCTCTGGGATAGAACGGAAGGTACGGTTCTTTCTCTGGCGCTGTATATACTAATTTCAGGGCTTTCTTATTAGTTTTATTGCTAGATAAAATGAACTTTCATCAAGTAACAGTCGAATGCTGCCATTTTAGACAACCTAAAGTTTGGTACGATAAACTATTATACAAAATCAGAAACAGTTTATCGAACACCATTTTCTTTATCCTCAAAATCCTATCTTTAAAATAGACACTTACAAGTAAGGCATCAAGACAAAACCACAACTCTACACCCTAGGTCTGAC
The DNA here is from genome assembly GCF_917563875.1 of Diabrotica virgifera virgifera. Classification (NCBI taxonomy): domain Eukaryota; kingdom Metazoa; phylum Arthropoda; class Insecta; order Coleoptera; family Chrysomelidae; genus Diabrotica; species Diabrotica virgifera. The sequence continues at coordinate 259,279,087 of NC_065443.1, forward strand.
GTGCCTCGGGGGAGTGTACTACTTGTTCCGATCCTGTATACCACTTATTACACAGCTGATGTTCTCACTAGCAAAACTATAACCATTTCAACATATACAGTTGATCCGGCTGTTATGATATTTTACAAAGATCCTGTCATTGCCTCTCAAATTCTGCAGACTCACTCGTGGGTGCCATTTCCTCTTGGCTAAAATCTGACGAATAGACCCTACGAAGATGTGGTTATCCAGCTGTGTCATTAAATGGTGCGTACATAATATGGCAATAACATATATGCATCATGGTATGTAATTAACAGTGTTATTGCTTGTGATTTTAAAATGAAATCTGTCAAAGAACAAAAAATATTCTACTTCTCCCAGAAGTATGACCAACGTATAGAAAATCACCCCTAATGAGACGTTCCGTCCAGCGAAGATTCAGAAGGCATCTTACATGTAATCTGCCTGTCAGATTTTTGAATCTTATTACTGAGCTATGTATAGTGAAGTGTTCTGTAGTAGTTAAGTTTCCCAAACCCAACCTTAAATAAGTAAAAGTAAACTATCACTGGCAATTTTTCTAAATGTTTTGTTACTATCATTTACATTTGCCTATTGTAAAATTTACACATTGCAAATTAAATGTTTCATACATAACTTCTAAAAAAATCTTTATTACGTAACATTCACAATCGGTTCTCGATATCCATAAAGCATGGTAAACACTGAAATAGGTGTGCGTTATCTTGATTTTAGCCTCCTCCCACTACATATTAATATGACATAAACAGGGATATTATTTTAATTGGCTGTATACCATAGTAAAAATACTGAAGAAATAAAAAAGACTTCCTCTTGTAGCGGGTATATAAATTTTTATAAAATATTTCTTAAAAAGATGCAAGTTTGACAAAAACTTGACATCACATGGGGTTTGTTCTTCGGTTTTATAATCATAACTCGAGTAATTATATCTTCTGAATTCTGTTCCATAATGAAATTAGCTTACAGTATAGCTCTCTCACTATATTCAAAAGTAAATCAAACTAATAGTAAACGAGATTTGAGAAAAGATACCAGAATTCATTGACAAACTATATTATTATTATGTACTGAAGAAGTAAAAAATACTTTCTTTTGTAGCTGGTATATATTATAAATTGTTATTAAAATTTCTTAAAAAAGATCCAAGTTGGAGTAAATGTACATCACATATTAACGAACGTTTTCGATTTTAGCAGACCATCATCAGGTTAAGGTTAAACTTAGAAAAAGGAAACCACTGCAAACTAATGCAAAAAGGTTGAAATTTTGACTGTTAAAAAATTTAAATTTTTTAAAAATATATTTATTTCAACCACACAAATTGATAATATGATCATTAGGACTAAGCCAATATAGCTTAAAATTTGTAATTTAACGCATTAAATTAAGCCAATATGGCTTAAAATTTATAATTTAAGGGTCATGTGACCAATAATTTCTGTGGTTAGTTTCAACCACAACGATCTAGTAACCACATTTTTAAAAATGTAAATTCTTTAACAGTCAAAATTTCAACTCTTTTTCATTGGTTTACAGTAGTTTACTTATTCCTAGGTTTAACCTGATGATGGTCTGCTAAGACCGAAAGCGTTCGTTAATCTGTGATGTACGTTTACTCCAACTTGGATCTTTTTTAAGAAATTTTAATAACAATTTATAATATATACCAGCTACAAAAGGAAGTTTTTTTTACTTCTTCAGTACATAATAATAATATAGTTTGTCAATGAATTCTGGTATCACTTCTCAAATCTCGTTTACTATTAGCTTGATTTACTTTTGAATATAGTGAGAGAGCTATACTGTAAGCTAGTTTCATTATGAAACAGAATTGAGAAGATATAATTACTCGAGTTATGATTATAAAACCGAAGGACAAACCCCTATGCAATGAAAACGTGGAAATATCACTCATTTAAGCGGCTTAAGATAACATTTCATTTAATCGCTACGGTTTTAATAAATTACGATAATCCAAACTGAAATTACAACTTGCTATTATCTTAAAGTGCGATTAATCATTTGGTGTCAAATATATATATAGGTCTCCAGTTGCAACCCTTAATAGTTGCTCCATTTGCGTAATCACTTAAACTTTCACGGAAAATCAAAAGCGAACGCCCAAGACGATATATTTATAAGAACGGAGAGCAAGTGATGCGAATTAGGTGAAAACTCACGAGAAACCGGCATCTCGCCAGATGATGGTTTTTGAGGCAGAATTGTATTGGCCTTTTGGAATAAAAAAAATAAATCGCTAGCAATTGCTTATTAATTTTGGTTAAACAAATCACCTGATTTACTTTAATTTCCGGCCACGAGTAATTCACCTTTTCACTTGGTCTTTTTAGGGAAGCTAAATATTTGTACACTTGTCGAAGATCTCTTTGGTAGCGAATTCTAATGATTAAATTGCTATTTATTTTGGTGTTATTGTTACAATCACATTTTCACTTCTTTTTGAATTTCTGTAGCGTTTTGCCAAAAATTTCTGGTTGGTATGTCTGTTACTATGATCTGCAATATCTGTTTAATTCTTAGTATTTTTTTCTACCTTATCAATGTATGTTTCTTTGTAGTACCGGGTGTCCACTTATATTTTCCCCCATTTTAACTGCCTATAATTTCTAAACGGCTTAAGATAGAAATATGCGGTTTTCGCTGAAATGTTTTATTTTAATAAAAGTTTTGTCTGAATGGATTGAATTTTTTATATCGCTTTCAAATACGAAAAAAAAATGGAGGATTTTTGAAAAAAACGTTGTTGACTTTTTTTTAATGGAACACCCAGTATATTTTTTGTAAATTAAAAGAAAGGTCATTCACCTATCCAGCCATATAAAGTTTTTCAAAATCGGTTGTCAAATGACTGAGTAATTAATTTTTAAAATGAGGGGCGCAACGTGGATATCACATACCTAAATAACATAACTGAGCAAAATGATATTATGTTATATGTGATTTCCACATTGCATCTCTCATTTTAAAAATTAATTGCTCAGTCATTTGGCAACCGATTTTAAAAAAATTATATCGCTGGATAGGTAAATGACCGTTTTTTCAAGATTCAAAAAATATACTGGGTGTTTTAATAAAAAAAGTCAACAACTTTTTTTTTTAAATAATCCGCCATTTTTTATTTAAAAGCGATATAAAAATGATCACTTTCCTAAAAACTTGAAAAAACGGTCATTTATCTATCCAGCGATATAAAAATTTTTAAAATCGGTTGTCAAATCACTGAGAAATTAATTTTTAAAATGAGAGATACAATGTGGAAATCACATAACTTGGTTAGTTATGTTATTTAGTTATGTGATATCCACGTTGCACCTCTCATTTTAAAAATTAATTACTCAGTTGTTTGACAACTGATTTTAAAAAACTTTATATCGCTAGATAGGTGAATGACCTTTCTTTCAATTTACAAAAGAATATACTGGGTGTTCTGTTAAAAAAAAGTCAACAACGTTTTTTTAAAAAATCCGCCATATTTTATTTCGTATTTGAAAGCGATATAAAAAATTCAATCCATTCAGACTAAACTTTTACTAAAATAAAACATTTCAGTAAAAACCGCATATTTTTATCTTGAGCCGTTTAGAAGTTATAAGCAGTTAAAATGGTGAAAAATATAAGTGGACACACGGTATTTGTGGTAAGATTTTATATATGTATTAGTTTATTAGTACAATACCGTAAATTATAAAATTAATTATGTATTACTTTATTTACAAATTTTCATAAAACAATTTCTAAAAAATAGTTATTTATGTAACATGTCAGTAAAGTGACTCTTTATCGATCGAATCTCTTTATCGAGCGATATTACGAGCAGAGGGATCGAAGCGGGCGAGGCGAGTAACAGACTAATAAGTATTTTTGAAAAATTTAAACGGATACCTAATGAAAGATTACTTTATTACCGAGGGCCGAAAGTTCCCGAAAACTTCTGTAATGTTTATTTTAATAAGTTACAGGGGTGAAAAAAAAAAGAGAAAATTTAGAGAAATTTTTATTTCAAATATTTTCCTCAAAAGAACCATTTTGGTTATTCTCAGGGATTTTCTGGCCTCGCTAATAATGTAATCTTTATTATGCGTTTAAATTTTTTAAAAATATTTCTTAGTTTTCTCGGTATTCGAAAAAAATGAATACGTTTAAAAGGCATTTAATATTTTGACATACGACATTTTGCTCCTATGCCCTTAATATTAATTTATTTTCACTGAGGAAGTAGACCTGAGACACGTAACAGACTAGAGATAATTTCATGAGAAAATGTTTACTGAATCTTTAATTTCATAAACAAATATCAACATGTAAATACCATCATCATCATCCAGCCTCAAAAGTCCACTGCTGAACATAGGCCTCCTCCCCTCGTTTCCAACCCCATCTATCTGCGCCGCCCTCATCCAATTTTTATTTACCTTTCTTAAGTCGTCAGTCCATCTTGTAGGCGGTCGACCGACGCTTCTCTTGTCTTCTCTTGGCCTCCATTCCAATAACCTCTTCGTCCATCGCCCATCTGTCATTCTGGCTACGTGTCCTGCCCATCTCCACTTCAACCTGGCTATCCTCTCGATGACGTCAGTCACCTTTGTTCTTCTCCTGATTTCTTCGTTTCTGATTTTGTCTCGCAGAGTTATTCCTAACATTGACCGCTCCATTCTTCTCTGCGTGACTCTTAGTTTGGTAGCCGAGGCTTTAGTTAAGGTAAGTGTTTCTGATCCGTACGTCAAGACTGGGAGGACGCACTGATCGAATACCTTTCTCTTTAGACATGTGGGTAACTCACTACCATACATTACGAATTTCGTGTACAATATTTATTGCACATGCTTCACGTTATAGATCTGGATCCCGCGTACCAAAAAAATGTTTAATAATAGAGAGCTGAAAATTTGTTAATAGCTTAACGGTGTCTGGTCAGACAAACTTTGATGTATGGGAACACTAGAATATGGGAGGTTTTAATTGTGGAACGTGTCATCCTGACAAGTTTGTGATTGTGAAAACTAGCAGGTCGTTTTTAAGTTTATTCAATAGCTAACTTTTTATAATACATATACAGTGGAACCTCGATAAGTCGGATTAATCGGGACCACGGCTTATCTGGGTTACCGGAAATCGGGGTTAGCCGGAGAATATGGTAAGAATTAATAAAATACACATTATAATTGCAAAAACATGAAATACATATGCACAGTACACAGGGCCGCCGAGAGGGCGGTACAGCCGGTACATTTTACCGGGGCCCGGCGATGTAAGGGGCCCGGCGTGGACCATACCAAAGACGTAATTTTTCCCGTTTTTTTTGTAAGTAATTTGTACTTACATAAATAAATTACAATAAAATTTTGGATTTGAACAGTTTTATTCATGAATTAATCGCAGCAAATTGCAGTCGATCTCTAAAATTATTATCGAATTGTTTCCCTCGTGCCACTTTCACATAATTTCACTCCCCTTCGGGTCGTGAAATTAAAACTGTCAAAGTGTCACTCGGGAAAATTCGATAATTTTAGAGCTCTTGTGCAATTACTACTGATAATTTGAGCCCGACGCAATATTTCGCTGGGAAATTGGGAAATATTTAATATTGTTATATGATAAACAATTTAACCAGAAGATTTAATGAGGAAAATAAAATTTATTCACCATTTAATATTTTATGGATATTCCGAGATGAAGATGGCGATAATATTAAGAAAAACGTTGATACATATTGTAACATTGTACATATGTATTGCGCGAGTTTTATAAAGAAGACATCAGTGAAGAATTGATAGATGAAATTTTTCATTTGACAGCGATACACAAGGATAATATTTATTGGTGAATATCAACTTTATCCAATAGATTTGCTTAATAAAATTAAACATCTCAAATTTAAATCGTTATTGCGTTAAGAATATTTTGCACATTACCGGTGACAGTCGCAGAAGCAGAAAGATCCTTTATAGGTCTGGATCTCGCGCATGAAAAAAAAGTTGATTAATAGCAAGCTGAAAATTTATTAATAACTTAAGGGTGCCTAGTCGGATGAACATTGATATATGAGGAAACTGGAACAGGGGCAGTTTTAATTGTGCAACAGGTTAAAAATTTGGAACGGCCAGACCACGAAAACGGCACATTTATTTTGTCCGACAGAACAGACTTAAACTCTCCGAACAGAGATTAAACTCTCATGCAAAAATCAGACTGCTATTTATCACCTGTCATAATTCCTGTCATTTGACATATTTTACATGTTCCACTCATTAAAACGCCCATTTGGTAATAAATAGCAGTCTGATTTTTGCATGAGAATTTAATCTCTGTTCGGAGAGTTTAAGTCTGTTCTGTCGGACAAAATATATGTGTCGTTTTCGTGGTCTGAACGTTTCAAATTTTTAACCTGTTCCACAGTTAAAACTTCCCCTGTTCCAGTGTTCCCATATATCAAAGTTTGTCCGTCTAGGCACCCTTAAGCTATTAACAAATTTTCAGCTTGCTATTAATCAACTTTTTTTTCATACGCGGGATCCAGACCTATTAGTTTTCTTTTTCGCATAAAAAATGCTATGAGGTAATGATAGCTACAATGAAACAGGATCGGTTAGCTGCCTATCAACTTTGTGAACTGAGAATGACTTGGCAAAATCATGCGATTTTTCGAAAACTAGAGACATTTTTGCCAATGAGAAAACTCGAAAAACACCTGTACTATAAATATTTTCACTATTATAAATATAATCAAAATTTAATAAAATTTATATTTGAAATGTTTCTTATTATTTATTAATAATTTTATTTCTATAAAAATTAAACAATTTTTTTCGCTCTTCACTTTCTGCCGGGGGCCCACCCTTCACTTTTTACCGGGACCCGCTCATCCCTCTCGGCGGCCCTGACAGTACATCTAAATTACGTACAGTTATATATGTACAGTAGGTATTGTTTATTTCTTGGTAAAAAACTCGTCAGAGTGAAAAAATATTTGTTTTTTCTGATAAAAATCAGTCCGGATTAGCCGGACTTCCGGGTTATCGGAGGACGACTTATCGGGGTTCCACTGTATTACAAAATGTTTGTCCGACAAAAATGTTGAGCATGTCCATAAGTCCGACACGTAGAACATGTCAAATGACAGGAATAATGTTGGTGGTAAGTAGCAGTCTGATTTTTGCATAAGAGTTTAATGAAAGGGTAACAAATCAATAGGGAACTTGCATAAATTTTTAAATTCGAAAAAAGTGTTATAAATCACAACAGAACATAATTTAAAACATGTATCAAAGATAAAAAAGTTTTGTTTGTCTTTCGTTTGGGCCCTAAAGACGATTAAAAATTCAAATTAAAACAGGTGGTCCAAAACGCGTCGTGACGTCACTCAGTTTTACGTTTGGATTTTTCCAATAAAGTAAACAAAATTTTAAATTAGACGTTATAAACCTCAGTAGAAAATACATTTATGTGACGTTACAAGTGTTTTTGATCATTTGAACTATTCATAGAAAATTTGTACTTTTACAAAATGGTTTTATTTTCAATAGTAAACCTTCGTTCCTTTCCTTCAAAAACAGTATAAAACTTCAATTTTAACAAACTGGTATATATTATTACAATGACATACGATATATATCATTAGAATATAAATATTTTTGACTTATTCCACGACGATGAGCTGGCCAAATACCCAAGTAGGTGGAGGCCAATAAACTAAAGAAGGAGAAGAAGAATATACCTAAATATAAGGTTGTGTCTAGGTATACGCTAACATGTACGCAAATAAAAAAGTTAGAGTGTCAGTGATTTCTTATTTTTTATTTGTTTAGTGTTTGTTTTTAAATTAACTATGGAGTGTGGACAATAATTATTTAGTTCTTTTAATGAGTTTAAGTACATTTTAAAACAGTACGAAAAAGATAAGAGACTATAAATTAATATATATTTTTTCAGTTATAAATGAAACACTATTACCGTCCAAGTTTAAAATAGAAGGAATACCTAAAGCTTTCACAATAATAATTAACTTGTTCTGAAGCTATTATCCTTGTGGCATTTTTGTAATCAACTATTCTAAATGGAAACTAAGCCACAATTTAACTAAAAAATTGATTTTATTAACGTTTCGATATCTAAACCGGATGTCGTTGTCAAAATAAAAAATATTATTAAATTAAACAAAAATGTTGCTTAGTAAAAAATTTTTTCTAATAATTTATTTAATCTGACTAATTTTTGTATTTTGACAATGACATCCGATTTGGACGTCGAAACGTTAATAAAATATTTTTTTTAGTTAAATTGTGACTTATTTTGTATTTAGAATAGTTGATTATAATAATTCACTTACGTATAAAAATTACTTTAACAATATTTTGTACCTACATGTTATGTCAACTAAATACATATAATTATTTTGCTAACCTAAATAATATATACCTTTATATATATACATTGATTTATTACAATTAAGTTTGAAACATCTGAAAAGTTCTGCTTCCCGCCCCTTAACAAATATTTTTCTATCAATCAAACACTAAACATATCAAAATAGCATGTACCAAAATATATAGTCACTGCGCAAGCTAAATAATGACGTCACTGGCTTGATGAAGTTTAATTCGCGTCTACCTAACTTTTTTATTTGCGTACACGTTAGCGTCTACCTAGACACAGCGAAATATAAGCATAATCAAAACTAATGCAAAACTATGTGACGTCACGGGCCGTTTGAACTATTTTATACCGCAGAAGACTTTAAATATGTATTTCTAAGTTATTAAGAGTTTTTGAAGCGTGAAATTTTAAACAAAACTGAACATTATTATCTAATAAAAAAAATGTGCAAATTCCCTATTGGGAGTTCTGTCCGACAAAATACATGGGACGTTTTCGTAGTCTGGTGTTCGAAACCTGTAACCTATTCCACGATTAAAACTTCCTTTGTTCCAGTGTTCCCGTGCATCAAAATTTGTCCACTAGACACCGTTAAGCTGTTAACAAATTTTTAGCTTGCTATCAATAGACTTTTTTTTTGTACTCGGGATAAAAACGCAGTGACCAAAGGGGTGTTAAGAGAAAATAATGTAATGCTAACTAGAGAACCAAAAAATGAACCATGCTGTGAGTTGTTTAAAGAGGTGGCTTTCCTATTCTGGTTTTAGTATATCGTCTGATAAATCGGACTAACTGTGCTTTACTAGGCACAGATTACGGACTCAAGATTTTATTACTATCGATGATTATACTATACCTTCAGTTACTAGTTATAAGTATTTAGGCATTGACCTGGATAGTAAATTGCTATGGACCAATCATATTAGCTATATTAAGCAAAGATGTGAGAAAGATCTAAATTTACTCAAAGTTATATGCAGAAAAAGTTGGGGAGCTCACCCTAATACGTCTCTCATGTTCTATAGAGCTTAAATAAGATCGATTGTGGATTATGGGTGTACACTATACGGATCAGCTTCTACCAGTAACTTAAACATTTTGGATCGCATCCAAGCTAAAGCACTTAAGTTATGCTTGGGCGCGATGTTGTCATCACCAAATCATGCAATTCTTGCTGAAGCACAAGAACCTCCTTTATATCTTCGTAGACAGTACTTAGCTGCAAAACATATGGTTAAATATAGGTCATGTAATATGTATTTGTCTAATAAACTTAACTTGGTTAATATTGAAAATCTCACCAATCGTTACTGGTCAAAAAAACGTTCCCCTCCTTTGGCTGATGCTTGTATTGATACCTACCCCTATGAAAAGTGGATTCATAACCACAGTAAATACCCACTTTACGAATGCAAATATGTCACCTTAATTGTTAAACCGAGGGTCATATTGCCTGAGTATTCAAATCTATCATCCTTAAATAATGTGATCTTGAAATCCATTTTGGGAGCACAGAATAATGAAGTTGCAGTATACACAGACGGATCAAAGACTAGGGACAGCTCGGGTTTTGCCTTTTATGTACCATCCACTGGTCATACACAGCTGCATCGTGTGGCGGACTTTACTTCTATCTTTACAGCCGAGGCATTAGCAATTAAAAGAGCGCTGCAATGGTGCTTAGAAAATCAGGTTCAGAAAATTGCTATTTTGACAGATTCTCAGTCAGTACTATTGGCATTACTTTCTCACCCAACAAAACATTATAAGAACATTATAATATATGACATAAAAAAAATTATTCAATATCTGGGAAAGCTTGACAGAAAAGTTCGTTTCATTTGGGTGAAAGGACAGGCTGGTATTATTGGCAATGAGCATGTAGATATAGCAGCTAAGGACGCGTGCCATTTAGAAAATATTATCTATGAAACAGACGCAAACGATCTTTTAGCGATTTTCAGAAATAAAATCAGAAGCGATTGGGAATCATTATATACAAGTATTAGTGAAAAATCGCAAAGCCACTATTATAGGATACATAGAGATTTGCCAAAGAACATTCCTCATCTCACCTTCCCTGTATCCAGACGATATTCTTCAATCATTACTAGGTTGAAATTACATCATGGTCGTTTCCCGGCACACTTACACAAAATAAATATAATAGATTCGCCTTTATGTTCTTGCAATAATATGTCGATAGGCGACTTAAACCATATATTTTTCGACTGCACTAAATATACACTTGAAACATTGGAACTAATGACGGAATTAAATAATATAAAATTTCCTCTTCCAGTAAATATTTCAGAACTCCTTGCTTCATTTCATAAAAGAGTCTATGACATATTAGTTCATTTTGTGATTAGGACGAAAGTAGACATTTGATCTTTCTTACGTTATAGTATGTGGAAAATAGACTTTGTCTGATGCCAAACACACACACACACACATAACTAGACAAGAAGTTGAAGAGTTATATAAATCTTATTTATTCCAATTTGTGGGACTGCTAATTGGAATAATGAGTCACATAAACTTACGTGTTTCAGAGAAATACCTGATATTCTGTGGAAACATATTTGAAATAAATATCGACGGACTGAATGAATGATGGGCGGTGGACACAAATAACTACAGAATGAAGACCACGAGTAGCAGAGGAAGTAAAGGTAGATTACCTACACGATGAATAGTAGACGTCAAAAGAATCGCTGGAATTGGCTGCAGGAAGCTTACAAAAAGAGGTTTAAAAAAGTATGAACCCAGAAAGAAACAAATACGAAACTTCTGCGGGAAATTGGCAGCAAAGATTAGAAAATAACAAATACAGTGAAAATAAGATACAGTAAGAAAAATGAAAGAATACCCATGAACGAACATATAAAACACGCTGTATTTTCCTGTCACCGTGTCACAAAGAAAATTGTCCAGTGCAAGTACATGTAACAATAATTACTACATGTACTTGCGCTGGCCAATTTTTTGTGTGACACGGTGACAGGAAAATACAGCGTGTTTTATATGTTCGTTCATGGGTATTCTTTCATTTTTCCGACTGTAGTTACACTATCTGGGATAAGTAATGAGGGGACACCGATATGAAATGCTAATATCGATAATGCAGGGAAAGAATAAGAGGAGGAAAAAGGATAGGAGAAGGAAAGTGTCATTGTTGAAAAATTTAAGACAATGGTTGAAATTCATTTTAATTTTTGTTCGTCAGAACAGCGGTAGATAGAGTAAACCTAATGGTGATGGGAAACTGTTCAACTTTGGACTCAGAAGGCTGAATGATAAAACGCAGTTTATGGATATGGTTGATCTGAAATTTGGTCTTTAAATTATCTTATTTTGTTACATTTTGTTGGGAATAAAGTACAAATTTGAACTTTTTTTTCAGTGTAGTATTAAAAACTGGCTTTTGCCAATATTAGATATTTTTGTAGACTGATGTAAAACAGGAGGTTTAAAAAAGATATAATTGACCTACAGAATAAGAAAGGCGTCTGTGTATTTATTTATACAAAAAGAACAAAAACTTTAAGGTAATTAGAGTCCGTCTCTGTTGGAGGTTGGCATCTTTCTCAACCGGATCGTACCGGCCATAAATCGGAGTCGTAAGTGTACGCCTCAAAAGCCGTATCTATGGTAAGTGCACAATCAAAGGAGCAGATACCGAGACAATCCAGACAAATGACTCGGTAACACAGGCTCATTCGTCAGAACTTAAGATCCGTTCTTGGCGACCGATACGACAACGCTCGTCCTGACGTTCTTTCCCTACCAACCTGGATATTTTCTTGGATATTAAATCATCGTAAATTCAGCATTCATTGCTCTTAGGGAATTTGGGTAACACGACGGGATTTCTCCTTGTTTTATTTATGCCCAAATTTTGAGGGGTGAAATTTAAAAATTAAATTAGTGTGTTATGTCACTTGTGATTTAGAATGATAAGAAACAACGTAAGGGAATTTATAATACAATTTTCTCTCTCGCGTTTTCTTGTTTATTTACAATTCCAGACATTGCCAAGAGTATTTTTCAATAATTTCTAACTTGCCGTTTTGCAGCTTTTTTCTTACTTTCGGAAATATTGCTTTAAAGCAGAAAATGGAGCAAACACCATAGTTTTATTTATTTTTCTAATTTGTGCAGTTGTTTTACAAATTTCTGGGTGGTTGGATTCACATGAGTGGATATTATGACAGTATCATCTGCATGCGTAACAATCATGGTATTGTTACGCATGGTTATTTATTATTATACGAAATTGAAAACGGTTATTCATTTTTGATTTACATTTACTCTGTGTGGAGTATGAAGGGAACCATTCTCGTTGGAACTTTACCGCACTGAGCAGATGGGACGTGAATTGTAAATTGTAGAATTCCCTCATCTTCCTTGGTCTCAGCATCCGTATGGCTTGCAAATTGTAGAAGCCTCGGAGGTGTAACCAGAGAAGGTTCCCATTGTTTTCATTCTGGTGGGGTGTAGAATAGCATTATGTTGTTTTATATGCCATTAGAGTGAAAACTTAGTCTTTTTGCTAGCAGTTGCCGCTAAGGCATCTATGCCATTTCGTTCGTTGCAATCCGGGACTGCACGCTGGGGTTTGTTTTGGTTGGATCAGGGAGAGCAGCATATGTGCCTCCTGATGAGAGACTAATAAGTTTCGAAACCGGTAGGGGTGCTCTGATTGCACTAGAATATGGTTCGGCTGTGTTTTCGTTTTGCAACGAAATTGAAAACGGTTATTTATTTTTGATTTACATTTACTCTGTGTGGAGTATGAAGGGGACCATTCTCGTTGGAACTTTACCGCGCTGAGCAGATGGGACGTGAATTGTAAATTGTAGAATTCCCTCATCTTACTTAGTCTCAGCATCCGTATGGCTTGCAAATTGTAGAAGCCTCGGAGGTGTAACCAGACAAGGTTCCCATTGTTTTCATTCCGGTGGGGTGTAGAATAGCATTATGTTGTTTTATATGCCATTAGAGTGAAAACTTAGTCTTTTTAATCATGGTATTATTTGTGGTAGTAATGTGAGCTGTATACTACAGTAAATATAGGGCTACAATATAGAGAAGTGCAAGGCTTCGCCATGATTAACTCAAAATAATCTATCTGTATAACACTGTAGAATTTTGGCTATAGAATGAGGTAGCCATGACTTAATTTTGGAAATTAGACCATCATGCCAGATCTTTTTAAATGGCTGCGAGATATCTAAGAAGGCAGATCTACTGTAGGACATCTTTTCATGGGCATCTCTAGCTGTTGTGACTACTCTATGTATTTGTTCAATGGTACCATGTTTTTTTCTAAAGACAAATTGGTAGTTTAGTATTAAGTTAGTTTCCAAGATAAAGTTCAAAATACTTTTTATTGAAAGGGCTGTAGTTAAAAAGGCTTGAACGGGTCACTAATCAAGAGTGTATAAATAATCAAGAGTGTATGAGATTTCCCCTAAAAAGAGATGCTTCATTTTTTGGTTATTTCATGTTGAAATATTAGATTTGGAACTTGACGAGGATAACCTTATTTTTCATAGTTGCATCTCTGCTTATACACACACCGGCAAAATTAGCCGAACACCTTAAAAATGGGACATGTTTGATGTCTCGAATTTCCTAAACCACTGGTCCGATTTGAGTGATTCTTTTAGTATGTTATAGCGTTATTATTTAAAAATATCGTAATAATAATGTTGTTGCTAGACAGGTAAATACCTTTTTATACCGGGTGTACCAATCATACTGTGTTTTTTTCTTAAAGTTTGGAACACCCTGTGGAATATTACAGCATATGCAGAATATCAGAATTAATAGTCGGTTGTAGACTGAGGCTTTCTTAACATTTTTCTTTTTGATTGATTTACTTATGTGATAGAATTAAAAAGTTATGTGCGTTAACAACGATCCATGTTTTTCATCAATAAATCCTCATAGTAGGGGAGGAAAGTATACTAAATTTGCAGTAACTCGAGCGTTATGGGGACCTATTGGATTGTGAAGAGTATGTGCTAAAATCAGAAAAAAGTTAAGTGAAGTTTTCCATAAAGTGGGGGACTTTTCATTTTTTAATTTAATTTTCCATTAGAAACAATCATTTTTCTCCGACTATAGCGCTATCTATCCATAATTCGAAAAAATTTGTCGAATAAAAATTGCTTATTTTTACGTAAAGAATCCAAATCTGCAACACAAATTAGGGGCTCCTATTTAAGATTTTAAATTAAATCCCCCACCCCACCTTCATGGGGGCTCGTGACACCCCATGGAGAGGGGTGGGGGGTAAATTAAAAATTTTAAATACGAACCCTGCGATATTTCGCGAAATGAACATCAGATCGTAAAACTGCAAAATAAACCTATTCAATATTTTTCAAAAATCTACCGAATGGCACCACACAAGACCCCCATTTTTTACAAAGACAAAATTTTAAATAGGAGCCCCCAATTTTTATTGCAGATTTGGATCCTTGATGTAAAAATAAGCAACTTTTATTCGCAACATTTTTTCCAATTATGGATAGATATCGCTATAATCGGAAAAAACAATTGTGGAGGAAATGGAAAATTAAATTAAAAAATGAAGAGTCCCACACTTAAATGAAAACTTAAATTAACTTTTTTTTTATTAGGACCTACTCTTACACAATCCAATAGGTCCCCATAACGCTCGAGTAACTGCAAATTTAGCATACTTTCCTCCCCTACTATGAGGATTTATTGATAAAAAAAAACATGGCTAGTTGTTAAAGCACATAACTTTTTTATTTTCCAACATAAGCAAATGAATCAAGAAAGACAATGTTAAGAAAGCCTAAGTCTACAATCGAGTTTTAATTTTAATATTTTACATATGCTAGAATATTCCACAGGGTGTCAGGAACTTTAAGAAAAAAACACAGTATGATTGTAACACCCGGTATAAAATGACATTTACCTGTCTAGCAACAATATTATTACACCGATATTCTTAACTAATAAGTCTATAACATACTAAAAGAATCACTCAAATCGGACAACAGATTTAGGAAATTCGAGACACCAAACATGTCCCATTTTTAAGGTGTTCGGCTAATTTTGCCGGTGTGTGTACTAGGTCTAGAGACCCCATACGTAACCCTTAGGCAGGCCGCACATCAAAGAAATATGAAACGTAAATTACGTTTCATGGAAATAAACCACTGCTAAACAAATATATGTCCGGCCATTTATGAAACTCTCCGAAAATAAAAATGTGTCAAGAGCTTGAATCACACTCGTTTCATTGGTAGGCGGACTTTGAGATTTGTTTAGCAGTGTTTTCCTTTCATGAAACATGTTTTTCGTTTCATGTTTCTTTGGTGTGCGGCTTGGCTAAATCTCTAACATGCGGTAGGTCATGCCTCGCAGAAAATATATTTTGTTGTAAAATTTGTTTTATAAAAGATTCCTTTGAACACCATCTGTGTAACTTCAAGTGGTGTGTAATTGTACCTCCTCCTAATTGCTGCAGTTTTAGTATCGTTTAGTATTTCAGCTGCGTTGACGTAAATTTTTCTGGCAGTATCACGAACCACATGTCAGTATTTAAGTTTCTATATTTAAAAGCAGTCCATCCAGTATTTCTTCAATATTAGCATGACAGCAATTTCATCCAGTTGTTCTACTTTCAAGTACTTTCAACATTCTTTTACTATTTTTTAGGTATAGTCCTGTCGCCAGTGGGGGTACAACGGCCCCCTTAATTGAGATGGACTTACTCATTTTTTTTATGTATTTTGACCGGTAGAACACGAATTTTTTAGGTAACAGTCGATTCGGATGTCGATAAGATTGTTAAAAACAAAGAACTTGAGGAATTACATAACAGCGATTTTTCGCAAAACAAAACATTTTTGTATTTTTTGGGTCATTCTAAGCAAAAAGTGTTTTTACAAGTTTTTTCGTAGGATGCATAGTTTTCGACATAAACGCGGTTGAACTTTTTTCAAAAATCGAAAAATTGCAATTTTTGAACCCGAATACCTTTTGATTGAAAAATAAAATAGCAATTCTGCTTACCGCATTTGAAAGTTCAAGTCAAATTCTATCGGCTTTGATTACTTTCATTGCTAAAAACTAATTTTTTGCACGATTGATCATTTTTGACTGTTTACCGTGACATATTTTACGTCAGTAGGTGACATTTACTAGCAACTCGACGGTAAGTAATCCAACTCGACGGTAAGTAATTCACTTACCGTCGAGTTAAAAAATCTCTTAATTTTAATTTATTTTTTGAAAGAATAAAGAAAACTAACGAATTATTTATTAATATTGAAACTCATAGTACAATTTGTTAAATTATTTAATGAAATCCTACTTGTTTGGGCTGTAGTTTCACTTCTAACAGAAACTCCTGCAGAATCGTATACACTAGTAGTATTACTAGTATTGCACAATATTTTTTCGGCAAAATCTATTTTATTTTGAGGAGAATTTTCTACATAGCTTTCTGCCACTGTCGATGAACGCCAACCTCCATGACGCTTTAATACGAGGACATCAATACCTTTATTAGCCAAAAGCGTTGCTGATGTCCTCCTGAACGAATGGCCAGTATAGTTCTCGGGATTAGGCAAATTTAAGAATTTGGCAATTTGAGAAGGCCAGCCCCCGATTGTCCCTTTCCCTATTACTTGAGCACAACATTTTCCTTTGGCGTATCTTAAGGACAAATGATTTGATTTTACTTCTAATGGACGAAGTTTTATATAGTATAGTATAGTTGATCCAAAAGATGGCATAACCCAGACATCCAAAGTGAAAGTTATCCTTCAACACCAAATTGTTCTATATGGTCCACACAATGTTCAGAAAAAAGTCACACCATTTTGAGCGTCGGGTTTGGGGGGGGGGAGAGGAGAGAGAAATTGGTAAATTCGTAGTTTTTTTAGGTTTTTCGTCAATATTTCTAAAACTATGCAGTTTAGCATGAACAACCTTTTATACAAAAATGTTCTACATTAAATTTGAAATAAAAAATAATCTTTCTAAAATGCATGGTTCCAAAGTTACGGAGGTAGTATAGTATAACTGGTCCAAAAAAAGGCCTAACCCGAACATCCAAAGTAAAAGTTTTCCTTTAACACCAAATTGTTCTGTATGGTCCAAATATTGTTCAGTAAAAAGTTACACCATTTTGAGCGTCCGGTTTGGGGGGCAGATGGGGGAGAAATCGGTAAATTAGAAGTTTTTTTACGTTTTTCTTCAATATTTCTAAAACTATGCTTTAGCGTAAACAATGTTATATACAAAAATGTTCTACATGAAATTTAAAACAAAAAATCTTGTATACATATTTGTTATAACATCAACGGTTCCAGAGTTACGGAGGGTGAAAGTCGAGGTTTTCGATACTTTTTATATTTTTTGGGCAATGTATGGTATAACTTATACCAAAAACCCAGACATCCAAAGTAAAAGTTATCCTCCAACACCAAATTGTTCTATATGGTCCACATAATGTTCAGAAAAAAGTCACACCATTTTGAGCGTCGGGTTTGGAGGGGGAGAGGGGGGAGAAATCGGTAAATATAAAAAGTATCGAAAACCTCCAATTTTCACCCTCCGTAACTCTGGAACCGTTGATTTTATAACAATTATGTATAAAACTTTTTTTGTTTTAAATTTTATGTAGAACATTTTTCTATAGAACGTTCTTTACGCTAAAGCATAGTTTTAGAAATATTGACGAAAAACCTAAAAAATTACTAATTTACCGACTTCTCCCCCATCTCCCTCCCCAAACCGGACGCTCAAAATGGTGTACCCTTTTACTAAACAATATGTGCACCATATAGAAAAATTCGGTGTTGAAGGAAAACTTTTACTTTGGATGTCTGGGTTAGGGCTTTTTTGGACCAATTATACTGTACTACCTCGGTAACTTTGGAACCGTTCATTTTAGAAGGGTTATGTATGGGGCCTTTTTTATTTCAAATTTAATGTAGAACAATTTTGTATAGAGAGTTGTTCATGCTAAACCGCATAGTTTTAGAAATATTGACGAAAAACTTAAAAAACTACGAATTTACTGATTTCTCCCCCTCTGCCCCACAAACCCGACGCTCAAAATGGTGTGACTTTTTTCTGAACATTATATGGACCATATAGAACAATTTGGTGTTGGAGGATAACTTTCACTTTGGATGTCTGGGTTTGGGTCTAACTATACCATACTAATATACTTTTGCAGAATTTCTAAACATGGAATTTTATCGTCTGGTTTATTAACGACTGTAAAAGTACGCTGGATGTTGGTTTTTGTATTGGGTACTTTTACAATCATTAAATTATCGGTTTGTTGGATGTCATTCATAGTAATATTATATAATTCTTCTCTTCTACAGGCACCAGATATTCCCAATATCATTGCGACTTACACATTATGAAAAAATCTTCATTAGAGTATTTCTTTTACCTAAACTAGCTTATATTACCTTGTGAACTAGAAATTCTTCATCCGGTGTTTCCATCAGAAATTTTTCAAATTGCTCCCGTGTAAAAATGCTCGCTTTCTTAGGCTTATAGCCAACATTTTTTCTCTTCAAATACGCGATCAAAGTTGAAAACTTGGAAATATCAATGCCATCATAAAGAAAAACGGTAGATTTAATCATTGAATATTCTGCCCAGAGGCTTCCAGGAGCTTTCAACTGCATATGTATTTGAAAGAAATATGCCAATAGAGTCTTTTCTTCGATTCTTGAATTCTTGCCTTCGCACCATTTTTTAAAACTTTGGTAGATATTTTGATAACGGATTTTGGATTTTTCGGGAATAATTGCGGAACACCCTTCTTCCCAAGCCCGTTCAATTTCTTCAAATTCACTTTTGCTCATATTTTAATTTATAATAATCAAAATTGTACTTTAAATTATTTACAACTAAATAAAAACTCAATTCTCCATTGTTGTTATGCACCCTAGTTACTACCTAACAACCAAAGTATCTATCTTGATAAAATGAATGAAACTAGTCAATATGACGAAAATGTTTAATTCTATAATTTATAATGGTATCAATCGTGCAAAAAACGTTATAAGCATGTCGAACGTTAAGGGTAACCGATCTCAGACAATAATTATTAGAGTCGTCGCTCCGCTCCTCCTCCAAACAATTGTCTTCAATCGGTATAAAACCCTTACCGTTCTCCATACTTAATATACTATTTTTATTGTTAAGCAAAACTATAAACACATATATGATTGAATGTTGTTTTCAATGCATTTTTTATTTGAAATCCAACGAGTAGGCGCGCATACAGACAATTTCTACGTAGATTACGTACATTAAAATACCTGCATTGGGCACGGGAAACACTACGTGTTTATGGCTTTGTTTCAAAAATAAAAACTTAATTTTTATCAATGCAAATCATCAAAACCGATAGAATTTGACTTGAGCTTTCAAGTGCAGTAAACAGAATTGCTATTTTATTTTTTAATCAACATTTATTCGGGTTCAAAAATTGCATTTTTTAGATTTTTTGAAAGTTCAACCGCGTTTATCTCGAAAACTATGCATCCTACGAAAAAACTTGTAAGACCATCTTAGTGCTGAGAATCACCCAAAAATACAAAAAATGTTTTATTTTGCGAAAAATCGCTGTTATGTAATTCCTCAAGTTCTTTGTTTATAACAATCTTATCGACATCCGGATCAATTGTTACCCAAAAAATTTGTGTTCTACGGGTCAAAATACATAAAAAAACTTGGGTAAGTCCATCTGAATTAAGGAGGCCGTTTTACTCCCCCTGGCGACAGGACTAGTAAGAATACTCGTTTTTTGTAATTCAGTTTATAAAGATTTTTTAAGAACCTCCACCATTATTTAAATATTACGCAATTGTTCATAATTTTCTTTAAAAAATAAAGATTTATTTTATTTGGAGCAGTGTTTTATTTTAAAACAGTATGAAGAAGCATTCCATAGTTGATATAAAAAACAATTACAGTAATAGGCAACGGTATGAGATACCGCATATCAGTGTCTACGTATTGAAACATCCACGTCAGTAGTTAAAGAATATACTATTTTTTTTCACTTTTTTATAAGCTATATTTTGGCTAAGAGTATTTTTTATTTCGATAAAATACTTACGTATGGAGTTATGAGTTTGGAGGTATCCCGAATAAAGTACGTGCCTCCTAGTGGCGGGATACGGGCAACAATACATTGGCTTATAGGGCAGTCCTTACAGTAGGGATCCTGGCCTATACAGAAAAATGCAGGCGGGTGTGGGGTAATACTGCACTTTGGTTGCATTGGTGGTGTATTGGCTAAACGTGCAGGACAGGGTATGGTGCTGATAGAAAAGGCATTCAGGCATCGAATATCCAAACAAAATCTTTTCAGGACATAATAATGAAAAGACCTTCTCCAAAGATATAAAAACTTATACTGAAATGATGGCATCTCCCGAGGTAAAATATACCGGAAGTAAAATGAGCCTTCGTTCGGATCTCCGGGTGAGGACTATTTCAGGGGGAACACCATTGCAGGTTAGAAATATCAGGATAGGGTCGTGGAATCTTGGTAGTCTTACAGGTAAGAGTCTGGAGTTAGTGGATGCGCTCAAACGAAGGAGAGTTCAAATTGCTTGCATTCAAGAAACTAGGTGGAAAGGTCAAAGGGCGAAAGAACTAGGTGAAAGTTACAAATTGTGGTAAGCAGGGAGTAGTAACACTAGAAATGGAGTTGGTATAATTGCTGATAGTGAAATGAAAGATAACGTAGTGGAATTTGTAAGAACGAGTGACAGAATGATGTCAGTGAAATTTGTAATTGATAAAGAGGTATTGAATATTGTGTGTGTATATGCTCCTCAAACAGGTTTGGGTGAGAATGAAAGAAGAGCTTTCTATGACCAATTAGGAGACGTCCTGAGTGATATTCCGTCAGAAGAGAAAGTTATAATAGGAGGTAATTTTAATGCATATGTGGGCCAAGCCAAGGCAAGATATGAAGCAATACATGGGGGATTAGGCTTTGGAACTAGAAATGAAGTTGGAGATGACATGCTCGAATTAGCAACAGCATTGGATACGGCGATTGTTAACTCATTCTTTAGAAAGAGAGAAACTCAACTTATTACCCACAAAAGTGGACAACGTCAATCCCAAACAGACTACTTCATGATAAGGAAAGAAGACATACGTGAATTCAAGGGCTGCAAGGTAGTAGTTAGTGAGACACTTAGCCAACAACATAAGCTGCTTGTTCTGGACATCGAAGCAAAAAGCGAAACTAAACAAAAATATCGGAGGGGACCACAAAAAATCAAGTGGTAGCTGCTAAAAGATGAGAAAGAAGGTCTATTTAGGAGAAGAATAGTAGAAAAAATCGACGCTGCCAAGCCAAAACGGCATAAACGCCAAAATGACCACTTTTTAGTTAGCTGCACCAAAAAATAGGATTTTAATTTCCGCACCAGACAGTCAACGCGGTATAACCCCAGACAAAATGAAATGGGGGTAATATTGGTTTAAAATTTTTATAAACGCCAGTCTAGTCACACACGTGAACACCAACGTGAACACCGATTGACATAATCGCCAGTGCCCGTAAGATTATCATTGTGTACAGTTCGGTCCAGTAATAATAGTAAAGGTATGTATTTTTACAATTTTTATGGATAAGTAACATGATATTACTTACCTCTGCAATATTTTCAATTTGTATTGATTTTTGAAGCGTAAATACACTGAAATTCTCTAAAAACTATGAGGCGTTTATGCCAAAACCAAATATTTACATCGTGGTTGACACAAGCGCCATTCCTCAATGGTATTCTTATGGAGGTTTCTTATTTAAAAATTGCGCAAATAAAAAGTTTATTTTAAAATTTTCTATTGTAACTTTGTACTAGTTGATGAACAATTCATTTTGTATTACAGCATATAGTCCAAATCAATTTTATATAGCTAAAAATGGCGATCGATTTTTGGCGTTTATGCCATTTTTTTGTTGCAGATGAATAGCAGAAGTAAAAAAATAATGGCCTTAATAAATGAAAATAAAACATATAGCGAAGCAGTAAAGATGATATACAGACTGACAATAATTCCCCTATATTCTATTAGAGGTTTATGATATTTATAATGCCAACATTGCAGAAGCTTTTAGCAATGACATTATCATCTTTGAGGAACCACCAGACGTTGCAGTAGAAGAAGAAATATTTAGTCACGATCTCACATCATGTTTCAACTTAGCAGCAGATAATGGTTTGGGTGCCGGTATAAGTAGTGATCAAAATAAGGAAAATACAAGCAATCAAATCAATAATGATGTTGAACCAAATATTGACTGTGATTATGAATTATAATCCGCTATTATTAGATACCCGCTCCTATTTGCGAATTATTTACTTTTAAGTATTTCATCCTAGCATCAAAAACATGTTTAAAGAATTTAGGGTATTGTTTTTAACTTAGAATGTATTTTTGGTTTAAAAAAATAAAGCCTATCAAAAATCTTCCTAATTTCATAATTTTTCTGGTTGGCATAAACGACAATTTTTAGTTTTCGTTTTTTTTTCATTAATGGCATATATCCCTTTTAAGCGCCATATTGGCTAACCTATTGACACAAACGCCAGAGGTAAGTTTGGCATATTCACCAATGTTATATCTTGATTGGACATAAGCGCCATTTTCTAGTTTTTAATTTATTTCAGACAGTATTTTCAGCTACATTCATGTTCGTAAAATATTAAAATTTGAAAAAAAAATCATCAGTTTTTTTGAGTCACTATGCAGATAAGCAGAATTGGTAAAAATAAAAATAATCAGTTTTTTGTGTTTCCTGAAAAATCAAGTTAATGTCGTTTATGCCGTTTTGGCTTGACAGCGTCGAAATATGTTGGAACATGAAAGGAAGCCCTATTATAATTTGGAGAAAAATGGCCAGTTGTATTAGAGATACTGCAATTGAAATACTTGGGAAAACGTCAGGAAAAAAGTTTGAGGATAAAGAGGCTTGGTGGTGATCAAACGAAGTACAAGGAAAAATAAAACAGAAGAGAAAATTATATAAAAAGTGGCGTTAAACCAGATCCGACACAGGTCTTCAAAACTATATGGTGGCAAAAAAGGAAGCGAAAGTAGCAGCAGCAAAAGCCAAAGCAGAAGCGTATTCAAAACTATACGATCAACTTGATACCAGGGAAGTCGAAACGAAGATATATAAAATAGCCAAACAGAGAGCAAGTAAAGCAAAAGATTTTAATCAGATTATATGTATCCGAGATGAACATAATAAAATACTAGTTCACGAAAGGGATGTCAAAAAGAGATGGAGAAAGTACTTTGACAGCTTATTAAATGAAGAATTTGACAGACAGCCTGTAAAATCAACGGAGACACTAGCAGCAATAGTCACCAAAATTGCAAACGAGGAAGTGGCTCAAGCGCTTCAAAAAATAAAGAAAGGAAAAGCGGTAGGACCAGATGATATTCCTGGGGAAGTATGGAAAACATTGGGAGAGACAGGAACAAGGTGGCTAACAGGTCTATTTAATAGAATTATGGAAGTTGGACAAATGCCAGATGAATGGAGAAGCAGTATACTGGTACCTGTTTAATAAAATAAGGGAGATATACAACAATGTTCAAACGACAGGGCTATAAAACTGCTTAGACATACCATGAAAATATGGGAAAGAGTAATTAATAGACGGATAAGTGAAGAGACCGAAATATCCGAGAATCAATTTGGCTTTATGCAGGACAGATCAACAACAGATGCAATTTTCATTATAAGGCAGTTGATAGAAAAATACAGGAGTAAAGAAACAAACGATCATATGGTATTCATTGATCTTAAGAAAGCATATGATAGAGTTCCTCGAGAGATTTTGTGGTGGGCACTCAATAAGAAAGGAGTCCCTGGTGAATATGTGAAGATTGTGAGGGATATATATGAGGGAGTAACGACTAGTGTTAGGACAGATGTGGGAGAGACTGATAAATTTCATGTGAAAATATGATTGCACCAAGGCTCTGTGCTTAGTCCGTATTTATTCCCATTAGTTTTGGACCAGATAACAGCGAAACTACAGGGTAACATTCCATGGTGCTTAATGTATGCTGATGATGTCGTGTTAGTAGGAAATAGTGAAAGAGACTTAGAACAAAAATTGGAACAGTGGAGGCAAGCTCTGGAGGAAAAAGGTTTAAAACTTAGTAGGACAAAAACAGAGTATTTGGAATGTTCATTTAAAGATGGAGTTACTACAAATAAAATGGTAACTTTGGATGGTGAACTGATTGTAAAAAGCAATAGTTTTAAGTACCTGGGATCGGTATTACAGAGTAATGGAGAAATAGATAGAGATGCATGCAGTAGAATTAGGGCTGGATGGATGAAGTGGAAAGAAGCGAGTGGTGTGTTGTGTGACAGAAAAATGCCAATGAAGCTGAAGGGAAAATTCTATAAAACAGCCATAAGACCGGCTATGATGTACGGAACTGAATGCTGGGCAGTGAGGAAGAAAGAGGAACAACGAATGCATGTGTCGGAAATGAGAATGCTTAGATGGACGGGTGGAGTGACAAAGAAGGATAAAATTAGAAATGAGTATATTGGGGAAGTCTAGGTGTGGCACCTATTGATGCCAAAATGAGAGAGCATAGGTTAACGTGGTTTGGTCATGTTCAACGTCGAGACGTTAATCACCCAATACGAAGAATAGCTAAAGTGCAGATTCCTGGAAGGAGTAGGATAGGAAGGCCAAAAAAGACCTGGCGGGCCCGAGGGGAGACGATAAGGCAGGACATATTGGTAAAGGGGATTGACATTGATATGACCCAAGATAGAATTGTGTGGAGAAATGCAATTAGGGAAGCCGACCCCACATAAGGATAAGGCAAAGAGAATGATGATGATTATGTTATAATATAGTGTAATGATGGGAATATAAGCAGAATATTATTGTTTTTTGAAAAAGGTATGGGCTACCTATATTTAAGTCAACAAAATTTGACATAATGTTTAACTAAATTTTCTCATAAATGGCTCCAAGGAATTTGTTCATTTTTGATATGTTTTAGATGCCCTATCGGTTAATTTAATGACATTAGCCAGATTTCCTAACTCCTCATAGGAGGAAACTTATAATTTTTGTTTTAATATTCGAATGCCCGTGACTTTCTAATAGAAACTAAAATTTGGAATTTGGCAGACATACATATTATATGGTAGTATATTTATTATATTATCTCTTACCTATCACATTAATGTTGCTTGACCGGAAACGAAAAAAAGTCTTAATTTTCTCAACATCTTCTGTATATTTTTACACATTTTAAAAGCATACAAAATTATCTTTGCAATGACAAAAATCTCGTTCATGTACCTTACAAACTGGAAAAGTTGCACTAAAGAGAAATTTTGCTATAATCTCGTGTGTCGTTTCTCACACATAACCGCGATCATAGCAGCCTATAGAAATAGAATGACATGCAGATATTATGCGAACTATTAATTTCTCAGAAAAAATGAACTAATTTGAAATTAAAGTACTACTAATATTCTATTTATTTATGCAATAATATATAGGGTGTTCCCCGATATAATATATTCCCCTATATCATAGCATCGAAAGTCTTCTCAAAATCTATTGAAAATTTCACAAAAATATTTTTATAAAAGTTGCAGTAATTAATGATGCGTAGAACCATAAAATATTTTCAAGTATACAGGGTGTCTCTAAAATATCAAAATAACGAGCAACTTTGTTATTTTTTATAGAATGCCATTATCTATTACGATAACGATAATAGATCGGTACGATAAAGTTCTCGGGCGGTCCTTCCGTCCAGCATTTTTTATATTATTTTAACCCTTAAACGCCCAAGGGTGGGTAAAAAATGTCCACCTAATGCGTATTCCCTTGTAACATATTTATTACGTGTGTAATTTTTTTTTTTTAATTATTAATTTTTAAAAACACAGCCCATTATCGAATGTTAATTTGGTTCTACCAATATTTTTGAAAATAAAAGCAGCATCTTGAGTTAAATATGGATGGGCATAAAAAGTACACCCTTGGCAAAACTTGTTACTAAAGGTTTCTATATAATTTCTCGTTGGTAGGAAGATAATCCATATAATTATCGATGTATAATTACATAATCTACATAATTATCCGCCAATGAGGAGGCTGAAATAAAGAATATGGAGAAAATCGACAAATCTGAATTACTGGTATGTTCATTTTGATGTACATTGTAATTTTGTTGTAAGGTTTGTAAATTGTTTATATTAATATTTTAGAAGATGCTGTGTTTATTAAGCATAAGATTCTTAAGTTTAATCCATTTTCAACAACTCTCAATAAATATATTAGCTATTTTCGAGGTGGACATTTTTTACCCAGCCTTGGGCGTACATTGAACCTAAAAAAGGTTGGGCGTTTAAGGGTTAATACAATATAATAGAAGAAAAGCGTTAGAAAAGACCAACAAAAGCATACATTTAATAATTGTGACGGAAAGGCCGTAAGCTAATGCTAATGCCAAGGTATAAGTAATTAGGTTAGAAATAGTCTTTTCAATGGATTACAAATGAATAAATATGTACCTTAAATGGACAAAGAACTAAAAGCACTAAAATGTTCATTTCTAGAATAGTGCTTTAATACATACCTACACAATAAGACAAATATTAGTATTTACTACTATACGTATTGATTGCAACGCTGCTTTCACTGTGTCGTTTAATTCATTAATAAATATGCAAATCAAGCAATGGAACATTGTTAGATATATTACCATTCAGCAATGCTAAACTACATAATGTTTATCTTCACAACATGATCAAACTTCAAGTTCTCTGATTTCTTTGGAGCAGGTTCATCAAAAATTTGAATTTCCATTATGATTCTCCATTGTATAAATATATCATACAATACCTAATGTTATTAAAACGGCGAAAAGGCAAACGAGATTATTAGCGACTTTGATATGTTGATCCACCTGTAAATGCGCTAGTTTCTTTAGAACGACTGTTTTAAAAAAGGAATTGTTTTTATACGAATATCATATACGTGATGGGCGCGCCACACTCAACGAAAAAGGTACGTAATATCAATAAAAATGTTAATTCAGACAACAAACGCAATACTTAAAAATTGTCCAATTCTTGGTTTTATTGGAACAACAAAGCGATGTTCATCAATTCATTATTTTCGTTAGTTGAGCCAATGTATTACGTTTATTTATTGAATGGATGAACATTCATTATGTATTTCATAATATCACTTTATTGATATTACGAACTCTGTTCATTGAGTCAACGAATAAAATGAATTTATTGAAACAACAATGTCGTTAGTTGACCCGACGAAGATTCTTCGTTGTGTCAATAACAGTGTTATTTCTCCTAACATATTTCGTTTATTTTTACAATTATTTCCGTTTATTCTTACATCTTTTACTTCTTGTAGTGAAGGTTCTTCTTCACGTTGTTATCCTGTGTTATGCTGTTGATGTTGTTTTATTTCCTGGGGTTCTGCTTGTTTATTTGCATTTAATAGTTCTTTAAAATACTCCGCCCATATGTTCAATTTTTCTGTTGTTTCTCCTAAAAGCACACCGTCTTTACCTCTACAGTAACTTGTTTTACTCTTTGCCGTTCTTCGGGATTTTTTTACTTCTTGGTAGAAATATCTTATTTCCTTGTTTATGTATGATTCTCCTATTGTTTTCAACTGTTTGTCAAGATGTTCGCTTTTCTTTTTTCTGCAGATTTGTTTTAATTCTCTTCTTGCCATTTTATATTTTTCTGTAGTATTTTGTGTATTATTTTGGTCTTTTTCTATTTTTGTTTTATTTCTACGTATCAACGCTATTTTACAATCCTCGTCAAACCAGTCTCTTCGTTTCTCTGCTTGTACTTTTCCTAGACATAGTTCCGTTGCTTCTGTCATCGCTATCTGTATATTCTTCCATTCCTCATCAATATATTCTGCGGTGGGGTAACGAAGTCTTTTATTTATCTTTGCCACAAATCTGTTTGCTGTTTTTCTTCTTTAAGTAATTCTATCTTGTATGTTAATCTTTCTTTTGCTGTTCTTGGGTTTCTTGGCAGCTCTTGTTTAAGTTTGGCTATCGTTAGAATATGATCGCTATTGGTATCTGCCCCTCTGTAGCTTCTGGAATGGGTAATTGCTTTGATATGTTTACTTTCTATTAATACGTGGTCTATCTGGTTTTTTGCCCTTCCATCTGGAGATATCCAAGTTATCTTATGAATATCCTTATGATCAAATCTTGTGCTTACAATTTTCATTTTATTTTCTGTTGCAAATTCAATTAATTTTTTCCCATTTTCATTTGATTCCTTATGCAAACTTTTCCCATCCGTTATACTTCTGTAAATCTCTTCTCTTCCTATTTTGGCATTCATATCTCCTACGATTATCTTTATGTCATATTTCTGAATTTTATCCATCAAATTACTTAGCTTCTCATAGAACTCTGTCTTGGTTTCTAGGTCTTTGTCTTCAGTGGGGGCATGTGCATTTATGATGCTAATTTTTCTGTACTTTCCTCTAATTCTTAAATAACATATTCTATCTGATATTGCTTGGAAGTCTATAACTAATTTACTTATTTTTTCTGTCACCATAAGTCCAACTCCAAAATATCTGTTTGTCCCACCACTCTTAAAAAGGTTCTTTTTCCTATTTTGACTATTTCAGTTCCCAACTATTTTGTTTCTTGTAAGACCAGGATATCTACTTTGTAGTTCTCCATAATATTATCTATATTTTTTAAGGCACCCTCTCCGTATGTACTTCCGTACATTCCAGGTTCCAATTTTTATTATTTCCTCAGGTTTTTCCTTATTTGTATCGTTTTTTTTCTCATTTTCCAAAGTCGTTATCCCTTTTTTTGCTATGTCAATACCATATTTCTTTCTTCCTTTGCTATTTTAGTTATTTCCTTTTGTATTTCTTTTTCTTTCGATGTCCAATCGTTGTTTATATAGATACGATCTTTATGCTGTTTTAGCTTACTTTTCTTGTTTAGGATTTCCATTTTATCCGTGAAGGATTCTGTTTCTATTGCGCATACTGTTTCTTCTATTTTTGTTGCACTTCTTAGTTTTATTTGTGTTTGCAACTCTTGGGCTATGAAATTTTCCATTTCTTCTTTTAATTTCTTATCATTATTTGTTTCTACTTTCAACCAAGTTACGATCAAGCTTTCCTTTTTGCTTAATTTCTCCAGTTGCTCCATTCTTTCATGTAGCAGTTTTACTTCTTTTTTTAGTTTTCGATTCTCTACTTTTACATCCATTAACTCTTTATTGGTTTGTTGTTGTTCTTTCCTTATTTGTTTTATTTCCTGAAACATTTTATAATTTTTATTTATTAGCTCTCTTATCATCGTAATCATAACATGGTACATCAAACTAAATAATATTACTGATACATAATATACTTTTTTCTACAGCCGTGTTAAAAATGCAATTTTTAGCACTCCATACGAGCGTTAAAAATGCTACTTTTACCCGTTGTCCTACGTGACCCGTTGTCCTAGGTGACCCGTTGTCCTAGGTGAGCGACGGAAAACGACGCGACGCGATGCGATGCGTTGCGATGCGATGCGACCAGTAATTAACGCGACGTGTGGCTTATGTAGCGTCGCATCGCGTCGCTTTCCATCACTCAAACCAGGACAAAGGTGACGATGTCAATTCATTCCTAATCTTAAGTATGGGGAAGTATACTGCAGTTTTGCTGGAAAATTCATATTAAATACTTAGCTTTAAAAAATTCCATAAACGAAGAAGAAAGACAACAAATATCATATATTTAGAGCGAAATAAATATGGAGAGTTTCATCATTTATATTCGAAATTAATAAATAATCCACGTCGGTTTAAAATGTATTGTGGCTTATTACCATGCACTTTCGATTATATTATTGCAGCTGTTAAACCCAGTACATATTCAACTGTCAAGAAGTAATTTTCAAAAACCAATTTCTATTGAGAAGACACTGTTACTGGCTTTAAAGTATGTTAATGAAAAAACACTGGTACTATACATATTAGTTTTTATTTATTTAATAAACTATTGAGTAGCATAATTTGAATTGAAAAAAGCAACTTGCACTTGACACTGCAAGCTTGACACTGACACTGCTTCAGTGCGTCGTGTCTCGTCGCGAACAATCGCGAACAAAACAAATTCGCACTTCGTCGCGTCTTGTCGTAGACTGATTAACCCGAAAACGTAGGCCACACACAAATACAACCATTACTTGATATTTTCGCGTCGCGTCGCGTCGTGTCGCGTTGTCGCGTTTGTCGCTCACCTAGGACAACGGGTGAGCGACGGAAAACGACGCGACGCGATGCGATGCGTTGCGATGCGATGCGACCAGTAATTCACGCGACGTGTGGCTTATGTAGTGTCGCATCGCGTCGCTTTCCATCGCTCAATCTACGACAAACGTCACGATGTCAATTCATTCCTATTATTGGAAGTCTATATAAGTATGGGGAAGTATACGGCGGTGTTACTAGAAAATTCATATTTTAAATACTTAGCTTTAAAAAAATACCACAAACGAAGAAGAACGACAACAAATATCATATATTTAGAGCGAAATAAATTTGGAGAGTTTCATCATTTATATTCGAAATTAAGAAATAATCCACGTTGGTTTAAAGAGTATTGTGGCTTATTACCGAGCACCTTTGATTATATTATTGCAGCTGTTAAACCCAGTATTCAACTGTCAGTAAGTAATTTTCAAAAACCAATTTCTATTGAGGAGAGGCTGTTACTGACTTTAAGGTATGTTAATGATAAAACATAAAATATATTAATTTTTATTTATTTAATAAACTATTGCGTAGCACAATTTAAATTGAAAAAAGCAATGGTGCTTGACGAAGTCTGGGATGATGATGATGATTAAGGTTGCGAAGTCTGGGATGATGATGATTGTTGTTGTGGCTCGAATTTTGCTAAATCATTGAAAAGAATTTCTTGTACGTTTGTCCGAAACAGAAGTTTATTTAGTGGTGGCAATTTTTTTTAAATATGGTGATATAGATTTGAACCAATTCAGATCATCGTCATCCTGAACGTCCATGTCCTTCTTTAACAACTTAATTTTCTCTCTCTCGAGATTCATAAATACTTCTGAAATATCAGTGGGGTTTCTCTTCTTTTTTTCAACAGCAGCTTCAGATTGATTATGATGGGTTTGTGGACGCGACGTACCAACTGACTGGTTAATCTGGGACATTCCAGGTGTTAAATTATCATTTTCAGTTGGTTCCATGGCATCTTGTTCTAGAGCAAATTGTCCTTCAGTAGCATGAGCGACCGAATTGCTGTCATCTTCATGTTGTGTCTCAGTTTGATTTTCTGTAATAGTATCTGTATTACCCGATACTACTGTGGAATCTGACAAAACGGACATAATTGTGTCATCGTCAAGCATATCTGTTTCATCTAAAAATATCCTAGGAACGCTTGTGGCACTTGCACGTGGCTTTATAACTACTTCTAAAAATTTCATCGCCTCAAAATATGGCCAATCACCCCTGTAGTCCCCCTCCACCATTTTCAGCGTCAGCACCAGATCGTCTTTTAGGGATTTTTTTCAATTCTCTAGCAAAAGAATCACGTAGATTTTTCCACTTTTTTTGGGCATCTGCACCTGTAATAGAAAAAAATACTAATAGAGATTTATTTTAGGTACTTGGTAACTGGTACGCTATTTAGAAAACTAGCATTTAGTTTTCGCATATCAAAAACAGCAGTAGCCAATATTGTAAAACAAGTTTGCGTTACTATATGGGAGACTTTAGTGCAAAAACACATGCCAGTACCAACAGAGGACAAATTTCTGCATATAGCTAATGATTTTTGGCAGAAGTGCCAATTTCCAAACTGCATTGGTTGCATAGATGGGAAGCATATCCGCATTAAGAAACCGAAAAAAAGCGGTTCCATGTATTACAATTACAAAGGATTTTTTTCCATTATTTTATTAGCCATTACAGACGCCAATTACAAATTTATTATGGTTGAAATTGGTGCTTATGGTAAATATAATGATGCCAGAGTATTTGATACAGGTTTGTTCCGTCGTGCGATTGAATGTGGAAAAATAAAAGTATCAGCAAAAGATTTTTTGCCAAGTTCCAATATTAAAGGTCCGTTCGTATTGCTTGGCAACTCTGCATTTCCGTTAAAAACTTATCTCTTAAAACCATTTCCAGACGCTAACACTGTTCCGGGAGATGATAAAGACCGTTTTAATTACAGATTGTCACGTGCCAGAATGGTTGTGGAGTGTTCCTTTGGATCTATAGCGTCAGAACTCGCTATCGCTCATTCTGCAAACTTTAACATGCGTGCCTTAAACGTGTACTTGTAACACTTATATCATAAATAACTATTACGGAATTTTCTAAATATCGAAATATATTAGAAATATATAATACTAAGGTAATAATCTATTAGGTACCTAACAATTTCTATAATTAATATGCAATACCCAAATCTCATATTTATCTTGCATAATTTATATTATTTAACAATCCTAATAAATCACAAGAACAATGGCATAATGACATAAATTTGGATTAGATTTATAGTTTTATTAAAATTGAATTTTTTATTATTTACCTTATATTAGCTATAAAAGAACTAGCCAAATTTACGTGACTTATTTGAAGTATTGAAAATCAATAATCTAAAAAACTGAATCGAAGATGAAGTTGTATATTTTTGTCTCAATTCTGGTAAGTCACTTCTTCTTCTTTGAGTGCCTCTCCTATCGGAGATTGGATATCATTAGGGCGATTCTAATTTTATTTACTGCTGTTTTGAACAATTCGTTAGTGGTACAGCCAAACCACTCTCTCAAATTTCTCATCCAGGACATTCTTCTACGGCCTGGATTTCTTCGTCCTTGGATTTTTCCTTGCAT
The DNA here is from genome assembly GCF_917563875.1 of Diabrotica virgifera virgifera. Classification (NCBI taxonomy): domain Eukaryota; kingdom Metazoa; phylum Arthropoda; class Insecta; order Coleoptera; family Chrysomelidae; genus Diabrotica; species Diabrotica virgifera. Next base: position 259,312,519 of record NC_065443.1, read on the forward strand.
TATATTTTGTAGGAATGTGTACTTTTGTCCTCTCATCAGGTGGCCTAAGTATTCAAGTTTTCTCTTTTTTATACTCCGTAGAACTTCTGGCTCGTTATTTATTCTGCGTATTACTTCTTCATTTGTAATTTTATCCACCCAACTTATTCGTAGTATACGGCGGTAGCACCACATCTCAAAGCTTTCAAGATTTTTAATATTCCTCTGTTTAAGAGTCCATGACTCCACACCGTAGAGCAAAGTACTGAATACATAGCATTTTAACATTCTAGTTCGTAGATGAATACTAATATCACGATTACAAAATAATTTTTTCATTTTTATAAAAGTAGACCTGGCAATTTCAATACGTCTTTTTATCTCGTGATTTTGGTCACCTGTTTCATTGATAAGGGTTCCCAAGTATTTGTATTCGTTTACTTTTTCAAGTTGGGTACCGTTTATTGTGATACTAGTGTCATTTATTGGATTCTTACTGAAGGTCATATATTTGGTTTTTTTGACGTTCATCCTTATGCCGTAGTTATTACATATCTCATTCATAGTTTCAACTAAATGTTGTAGATCTTCCGCTGTTCTTGCCATTATCACAGTATCGTCAGCATATCGAATGTTATTGATAACTTCTCCTTTGACTATTATCCCTTCGTTTGCATATGAGAGAGCTTCTTGGCATATTTGTTCGCTGTAGATATTAAATAAGAGCGGTGACAATATACAACCCTGTCGTACTCCTCTACGTATTTCTATTTCGTCCGATGTTTGTTCTTCTATTTTTATATTAGCTCGCTGATTCCAGTACAGATTTAATATTATTTGTATGTCTCTGGTGTCAATGTTCTTACTCTCCAGGATTTCTTTGAGTTTACTGTGGCGGACTTTGTCAAAGGCCTTTTCAAAGTCTATAAAGCAGGCGTGTACCTCTTGGTTAACATCTAGGCATCTCTGTGTTAGAACGTTCAAGGCAAAGAGAGCATCCCTTGTACCTAATCCTTTTCTGAATCCCATCTGTGTATCGTTAATATCGATGTCTAGTTTTTGATAGATTCGGTTGTGAATGACTCTAAGAAATATTTTAAGCAGGTGACTCATCAAGGAGATTGATATATTGTCACATATTAATATAAATAATTTTAGTTAAATTTACTCTGTATTTCATACGTATTCACAAATTATTCGCGATGCGATGACTGCACTATAGTGCAGTCACTGAAGGTGGATATGAGCTAATACCTCCGATTTCGTTGAACCTTTATCGATTTTTATGAAAATTGGAGAGTTGTTAGAGTATACCTTAAGAAACAAAAGTGAAATGGTACCAATTTGCGCTTTTATTCGAATAGGTTAAAACTAGAGTGGTGTAAGTCATATTTTTTAAATTATGTAAGTCTTGCTTTATAATCTTGATATATAGACCTCTTCAAAGAAAAAGTGGTGTAAGTTTTTACTGTATTACTTACTTTACTGTAAATATTAACACCACTTTTCCTGATTTTTCTTATGACAATAGGTCTATTTATCAAGGTTACTAAGCAAGACTTACATCATTTCGCAAAAATGACTTACATCACTTTGGCTTTAACACCCTCCTAAGAGTGGATACCATCCCTTCTCGTGGGTGAAAATTATTTTATTAAAAATAACCCCATAAATCAACAGAGGGACTAATTCTAAGCAATAGTTGTTATATAAAGTTAATAAAATAAATCAATAATTTTTAAGATATTAAAGATAAAAAATTTTAATTTTTGCCAATGAGGCTAATAAAGCCGAATAATCTCTTTAAGGTGATACAGTAGCGATCAACAGGTAGCCAAAACGAGTTCCAAGATGGCGGCTATAATTTTGAATATTTTTTCGAGATATTTGGCGCACGTATTCGTAATATAATAAAGAATGGCGGTACAGAGCCCAATTTGAAAAATATATTAATATGTGGAAATTACTCTGTAATTAAATACAATATTAAAAACACGAGCCTGTACCGCCATTAAGAAAAATACACTTTCTTTAAATAAACTTTTTTATCCGATTCGTAGATTTTGTGTCATTTTGGAACTACTAATGAAATAAAAAATTTTAGTAGTTCCAAAATGACACAAAATCTAGGCATCGGATAAAAAAGATTATTTGAAGAAGGTGTATTTTTTTGTTCTTTTTAATGGCGGTACCGCCTCGTTTTTTAATATTGTATTTAATTACGAATGCGTGTGCCAAATATCTCGAAAAAATATTCAAAATTACAGCCGCAATCTTGAAACGCGTTTTCGCTACCTGTTGATCGCTACTGTTTCCTCTTAATACTTGAAAAACCTTTCAGTTTTTTGACTTCAAAGTCAATTACATGTAACTGAACGTATATATTTTTTTAAGGCGACAAATAATATTTGGTTCAAACAAAAAGTTTGGTTCTCTATTATTTTTACGTGTATCTAGTATTTTTGAAGCTTTTACAAAAAAATGGAATATCCGAAATTTCGAAAAATTCTGATTTTCTTAAATCATACCTTTTTTTCAAAAATATGCATTCTAAACAGGTCAAAATTTTTGAGGTCTCTACTTATGCTGAAATAAAAAAGTATTATTAGTCAATGTGGTGAGATCGCTCCTGTCTGGAGAAATGTCTGATTCGGTTACTTTACGGATTCCTATGCAAAAATGTCCATTTAAACAAATCTGAAGGGTGCCGGGAGGAACTTTTGACCAGAAATTGTTTAAACAATTTTTGAAGATATTCTTCTTTAGCAACGAATCGATCGAGGGTAAAATTTGATTTACCACGCGCATGCGCACACCGACAGTATGGTATTAGTGGTTATACGGGCTCTGATTGGGTGTTGAAATTTTGAAATGATCTGTCAATAATTGTTCAATATGGAGATTATCGGTAAACAAAAATATTGTATAATATTAGTTTTTAATGATGTGTGGACAGAAATAAAATCAAATTTAAAATTATAGTGACTTTAATAGTTTTGAAAAGCCGCAGGTACGTAATTCTAAATGTTTGAGTTGGAAATACCTAATAGTTTCAATACCTATCTATTAGGAAAATGTAAACAAAATAATGTAGTTACCTATTAGTAGGCAATGCTTTAATTTACATAATCTGATTACGAACAAACTTTCTACAAATCTTCATCTCATATATTGTTTTCTTACACTATATTTTGTGGTATTTTATTTCGACAAAAATCAAACTAATAATTTTATTAAATTCATATAAATTTATGGTGTAAACGTTTAGTTTGTGTATATTCCCACATGACGTACACGCGGATGTGGTCTAGTTTGAAATGCCGTCAGCTTTCGTACAGCGCGGTAGACGTGAAGTGAGTTCGAGCCCCAAGCAAGTTATTACTTTTTTATTTTTTTTATAGATTTTATGATTGTAAGTATATTATTATATAATTTTTGAAGATATTCTTCTTTTTTGAAAGTGGTAGATAAGAAAGTTAGTTTGATTTTTAAATAAAATAAGTACAAATAACCTTTTAAGTATATTTACTTCGTTTAAATTACCTATAACAGAAGAATATCTTCTTTTGTGCGTACAAAGTACACACGCATACTTTTTTTTAAACAAATACAAAAGATCACGATTTTTTGCTCTGGAGCATATATTTTTAGTTTTTTGGGTCATTCTAAACAAGAAACGTATCTTGTAATTTTTCTTAAAATTGATACTTTTCCAGTTATAGGCGCTTGAAAATCTGAAAAATGCGAAAATTCGCATTTTCGAGGCTTAAAAACTAAATTTTAAATGGCTTATAACTTTAAAACTGCTAACTTTTTAGAAAAATGTCAAGAAACTTATTTTATTTAGAATATCCCAAAGAATGTAGAAATGATATTTTTCGGAGGAAAATTGGAGATTTTTGAAATAGAGCGAGCCGCACCAGCAAAAAATCGGATGGACATGCATATTTAAAAATTAAAAAACAATAGTCTAAATTAAGGATAAACGCAATCACTCCACAGAATATTAAAGCTAAATGTTTCAACTTCAGTTTAAGTATCGGGAAACCTCAAAAATACTAATTTAGATGTGAGTTTTTAAGCCTGGAATATGCGTATTTTCGCATTTTTCAGATTTTAAACCGCCTATAACTTGAAAACTATCAATTTTTAAGAAAAATTACAAGATACCTTTCTTGTTAAGAATGACCCAAAAAATCTAAAAATATATGTTCCAGAGCAAAAAAGTGTGATCTTTTGTATTTGTTTAAAAAAATTGTTTAAACAGTGTTTTATGTTGTTCTGAAGCTATTTTCTTGTGGCATTTTTATAATCAACTATTTTCAATGGGAAATAAGCCACAATTTTACCAAAAAATGATTTTATTAACGTTTCGACGCCCAAGTCGGGTGTCGTTTTCAAAATACAAAATAATACTGATTTTTTTTGTTATGTGACAGTTTCGTAGAAGAAGAAAAGAAAATAAAAAGAAGATTCACGATTGCATGGTGATGCATGCACCTTGATAAACAATATAGAAAGAATTTAATTTTTCCAAATTGTCAGAATAAACTTCAAATTTAAATATATAGTTTTCTTAATGCAATATATCCTTTCCAGCGCCAATAATTACAGTCCATACCAGATTTAAAATCTAACATTTGTTATATTTTAAACTAGTATTATTTTGTATTTTGACGACACCCGACTTGGGCGTCGAAATGTTAATAAAATAATTTTTTTTGATAAAATTGTGGCTTACTTCCCATTGAAAATAGTGGATTATTAACAATTTTTGCCCAAAAATTCCGCCCGGCACCCTTCAGATTTGTTTAAAGGGGACTTTTTTGCATATGAATCCACAAAAAAAAACGAATCAGAAATTTTTCCAGTTGGGAGCGGTCTCACCACATGAACTATTTAGGGATTACTATAAATTTTAATTTTTGTCGAAATGGCGTAGGTTTTATTTTTCACTTTTTCCTAAAATATTCGACAGGGCTCTCTTATTTTCATTATAACTTGATTAATTTTATAGAATAGAATAGAAATATGCTTTATTGTCACTGAAAATTATACAATTTTATGGACTAAGCTTAACATAGAGTCACGAAAAAGATATACATAACAATAACAAATACAATTTTATAAAATTAGATAAATCGTCATTAAAAAAAATATAAACAAGTTAAAAAAGTGAAGTAAAAAAACAAAAACCAATATATTGCAAAATTACTATAAATTGCAAAATTGAACATACAACATAATATAATAAAACACAAACAAAGGAACTAATAAGTTTAAGCTGCTCTATGTGACACCCAAATATATATAAATACACTTTAGTTACTTGTACATTACTGTGGTTTCTTAGTTAGTCATTAAGAAACTCTTCTACTGAATAATATGGTCTTTTAGATAAATGAGCTTTTGTCATTTTACGGAACTTGAGAAAGGATGTTGCAGATTTGAGTTGTAAAGGGAGATGGTTGTATAGTTTTTTTGAGGAATATAGTATAGATTTCTTTACTAACTCAGAAGACGGGATCGGTAAATAGACATCAAAAGTTGAATTTCTGGTGGAGTAGTCATGATGAGGCCTTGCTGGAAAGACATGCATGTGTTTACGAATTAAGCAAACAGTTTCTAAAATATACAAAGATGGAAGAGTTAAAATTTCGTGATCTTTAAAGTAACTTCTGCAATGGGTTGTTCTTCTAAGGCCAAACAGATATCTTATTGCTCTTTTTTGTAATTTGAAAATAACATCAAATTGGGCAACTGTACTAGACCCCCAAAAAGGAAGACCATATCGTAGATGAGACTCGAATAAAGAAAAATATGTTATTTTAGAAGATGCTAAATTGAGTTCCTTCGAAACAGATCTTATGGCATAGCAGGCCGAGGCGAGTTTCTTACTTAACAAATCGATATGAAGGGACCATTTGAGGTTGCTGTCTAAAAGAATACCAAGAAATTTTACAGAATAAACGGTAGAGATCTGGCTGCTATTCACAAGCAGGGGTTGAAAAGCACCTTTATATGATAACGCTACCGTTTTATCCACGTTAAAGGAGAGTAAATTAGAGTCAGACCAGGTTTTTATCGTAAGAAGATCAGAAGTTATAGTTGCATGAAGAGTTGCAATAGTTGAGTTGCTCCAAGTGATACTGGTATCATCAGCAAAAGAAAAATTTTTCCATCGATTTTTAAATTAGTGATGTCATTTATAAAGATCAGGAAAAGTAGAGGACCCAATACTGAACCTTGTGGTACTCCACATATAATGTTTTTGAGACTAGAGTCAGTATCATTTGCTCTAACCAATTGTTTCCTATTATCTAAGTAAGATTTGAACCAATTCAAAGAAATACCCCGAATTCCATAGTAATTATGTTTTTTAATCAAAATGTTGTGATTTACACAATCAAAAGCTTTGGAATAGTCACAGATAACAGTGGTAGTATAAAGATTATTGTTTAGTGCTTGGTAAACCTCGTGAAGTACAGAAAACATGGCATCAGTTGTACATTTATTAGTTAAGAAGCCGAACTGATTTTGTGATAAAATATTGTTATCAAAGAGAAAGGACATAAGTCGGGTTTTTATGAGCCCCTCAATAATAGGGCAATAGGTCTATAGTTGCAGGCATTAGATTTTTCGCCACCTTTATGAAGAGGAATAATAATGGCTGTCTTTAGGCACTCTAGAAGTTTACCGTTTTCAAAGGAATCATTAATTAGTGACACGAGGAGTTCTAACACATTATCTATGAGATTTAAAAAGATTTTTATGGATAGTCCATCAGTACTACAAGATGATTTGTTTTTGATACTATTGATCGTTTGGATCAATTCAGATTTATAGATTGGTCTTATAAAGAATGAATTCGAGACAATTTCTGAATTAGGGAGATAGGAAGTGGGATCTTGTTGAGACTGAATAGTTGATGTTATATTTTTACTCACGTTAATGAAGTATTCGTTTAGATTTTCAGGGTTTGGAAGAGCAAATGTTTGAGCTGCGTGGGTTTTATTTCGAAGATCGTTTATTATGGACCAAGTTTCTTTTGCAACACTTCTGGAGCTTCCCAGACGATTTTGATAGTATGCTTTTTTAGCTGATTTGATGAGTTTTAGGTGTGTGACTCTGTAATTGGTGATATATTGAGTGAAAGCGACGTTGGTAGTAAATTTCTTGATATAAAGTAGTGAACGCATATTTTTTGCTGATATGGGGATACCTTTGGTAGTCCAGGGTTTGCGACGTTTTGGCTTAATCGTAATTAAAGGAAATGCCTTATTGAAGATACAGACAAGCTTCTCCAAAAAATCACTGAAATTATAGTCCACGTCCGTAGAAGGAAAATGCCAGTCAGAAGTTAAACATAAATTTTGAAATTTATGAAAATTCCGAGCGGAAAAAATCCTACCTAAACGTCGGGTTTTCGAGGAGGGTTTGCTGAAGATGTTAAATTTCGTATATACTGCTTCATGATCGGATAGTTCCGCATTAATAACTGTAGAGCAAACATCAAGGGGTAAGAAATCGGAGACAATATAATCAATTATGGTAGATGTAGTTTTTGTAATCCTTGTAGGAGAATTAACGTGCATTGAGAGACCATATGATTCAAATATGTTGACCAAGAAGATTTGGGTAGCACAAGCAGCAGCATAATTTATGTTGAAATCTCCGCATAGAATTTTTCTGCTTTTGTGAGGCAAGTCATCTAACAAATTTAGCAGGTTCTGAAAAAATAGTTCCACGGAAGAGTCAGGTGATCTATAGATGCAAATAATGTAAAGATTAAGATTTTTATTAAAAACTAAGGAAAATTCAAAGAAGGCTTCATTCAACAAAAAGTCATATTTTGTTATCAGAGAAAAATCATTGTTTGCAGAAAGAATTAGGATGCCTCCATGAGCTGAGTTTGGACGATCATACCTAGCAATTGTGGTATATTTCTCTACAAAAAAAGGCTCGTTGACTGCAAGCCAGTGTTCTGTAACAGCAACTATCTGAGGAAATCCTAATTCCTCTAGAAACAAAAATAATTCGTCAGTTTTATTTCTTATAGAACAAATATTAATCAGACCCATACTAAAGTTGTCATCACTAAAATTATTCGTGGTTTCTAGTTCCTCAGAACACGTCGTATTATTTAAAAATTTTAAATATGAAAAATTTTAAGCATGTAAAAAACTGACGATATATTGAAAATATCTTGTTCCATCTACCTTATGGATTTTAAAAGATACTCAGGATTTTCTATTTCTATATATTTGCTATAAACTTGTGGAGCTCATTTCATAGCTATTTCTGAGTGCTTTACCAAGTGTTTAGTACGTATGTTTTATAAAATGCATGGTTTTTCCGTTATTCAAATTGATTTGATTAAATTTTGAATGAAAAAATGAAGCTTTATTTACCTACACACTTCCCAAATTTCAGCTCCAAATGTTTATTAATAATTGCGCTGTGTTTAAAAAATAACATCTCCGGTTCTATAGGTTGTACCAATTTTTATGTTTTTAAAGTTTGTTTTTTCATAACATTTCAGATAGTGTATTTTTTTTTAAGTAATACGGCGCAGATAATTTAATTGTTTATAAGGCGAAAATGGTACTATATTCTATATCAATCTTTGTAAACATTCAAAAACGAATATACATTTTTAAAAACATGAAAATTTTGAGACATTGCGAAGAAAATGAGACCAAAAAAGCCCTTCTAAATATTGACAAAGTACGTGTACAGACATTCGAAAACGGCCATTTTTTCTCAAATGAAATAAACAGATAGAATTATTTAAAAACCACTTGACCAATCGGGCTCATCGTGGGCACATACAGTGAGCACGTAAAGGTTGGAATACATTCATTTTCTCGAGAATGGACGATTTTGGAAAAAAATCCCGAAACAAATCGATTTTTATTTTTAAATTACGACTTTTTGGCATATATATCATACTAGTGACGTCACCCATCTGGGCGTGATGACATCATCGATGATTTTTTTAAATGAGAATAGGGGTCGTGTGATAGCTCATTTGAAAGGTAATTCAATCCTCTATTCAGTAATATAAACATTAACATAATTATTTATACAGGGTGTCCAAAAAATTTTTTTTTTGATTAAATTATTGACATAAAAAGAAGAATGTATGTAATTTATTTAATTCAAAATACATTTTACTGCTCTCAGAAAACAGAAAAAATGTTTATTTGAAAAATAATCATGGCTTTTCGCTTAAATTAAATGTTCAAACTGTCACGAGGCTGGTGGGTGGCTGCTGTAATATTGAATTTAAGCAAAAAACAATTATTATTTGCCAAATAAACATTTTTTTCCTGTTTTCTGATAGCAGTAACTTGCATTTTGAATTAAATAAATTACGCACATTCTTCTTTTTATGTCAATAAATTTAATTAAAAAAAAATTTTTTGGACACCTTGTATAAATAATTATGTTAATGTTTATATTACTGAATAGATAATTGAATTACCTTTCAAATGAGCTATCAAACGATCCCTATTTTCATTTAAAAAAATCATCGATGACGTCATCACGCTCAGATAGGTGACGTCACTAGTACAATATATATGCCAAAAAGTCGTAATTTAGAAATAAAAATTGACCTCTTTCAGGATTTTTTTCCAAAATTGTCCATTCTCGGGAAAATGAATTTATTCCAACCTTTACGTGCTCACTGTATAGTAAGTACTTAAGGGCATAGACGCAAAATGTCGCATGTCAAAATGTTCAATGTGTTTTAAATGTAATAAAAAATCTTTTTCAAATCCAGACAAAATTAATAAATATTTTTGAAAAATTTAACCGCAGAAGGAAAGATTATATTATTACTGAGGACCTAAGGTCCCTGAAAACTTCTATAATGTGTATTTTAATACGTAACAGGGGTGAAAAAAAAAAAAGAAAATTTAGTGGGATTTTTCATTGCAAACATTTACACCTTTTCCTCTAAATGTATGTTTTAAACATTTTTATTGTTTATTTTAATAATTTTAAACAATTGAAACAACGCTTACTTTCGGGTTTAATTTGCAATAACTTTTTTGTTTATAAAGATTTTTTAATTTAAAAATCTCATTTCTTATTTTAACTAATTAACCATAAGATTGTACGCCTTTTCTATTGACTTCTCCAGATATTCCAGTTAAAAATAACGGCCAGTAATCCTGTTAAATGCTTCCTTCGATTTCTGGGGTAATCTTCTACAACGTAGTGTTCAAAATCTTCAAAAGACCAAATATATGTGTTGCACTAGGTCAAGCAACCCGACACCTACATGAATAACAATTGACGATCTAGAACTGGAAGGACTCGTCACCTTTATACAGGGTGTAACAAAAATACAGGTCATAAATTTAATCGCATATTCTGGGACCAAAAATAATTCTACTTAACCTAACTAACCTTAGTACAAATATGCAAATAAAAAAAGTTACAGCCCTTTGAAGTTACCAAATTAAAATCGATTATTTCCAATATGTCGAAAACTATTAGAGATTTTTTATTGAAAATGGACATGTATCATCTTATGGCAGTAGTATCTTTAAAAAATTATAGTGAAATTTGGACACCCCTTAAAAATTTTATAGGGGTTTTGTTCCTTTAAACCCCCCCAAACTTTTGGGGTGTACGTTCCAATTTAATTATTATTGTAGTACCATTAGTTAAACACGCTGTTTTAAAAACTTTTTTGCGTCTTATTACTTTTTCAACAATTCAGTTTTTATCGAGATATTTTGAATATTTCTCAAATCCACCACATATTTGTATATGGTTAAGTACGATTATGGAGACTTGGTATTGGTAATAATATGAAAATGCCCGATCAGGGAACTCAAAATTTTACGAAAACCTCCAAAAAAATAAAGGAAGGATGAAAATTTGGGAATAGGTAGTTGAAATTGTCTATTATTATATAAGAAAAAGTTTACATCCCCTCCGTTTTACAAAAATTGGAAAATACGGTGTGAAAATTGTTTTCTCGGGGGTGAAGAAATATACGTTCAAAATAAGTCCGGAATTGGATAAAATGACTAATTTTAAGTAAATTTTGTTTTATAGTTTTTTTACTAAGTCAATATTTTTCGATTTATTTGCGAGTGAATGTGTTCATTTTTAACCAAAAAAAAATGTTTTTGGACGGTTTTTCGGAGATAACTCAAAAAGTAAGTATTTTAGCAAAAATATAGATTATAAAAAATTTAAAAAATGTTGTATGCGTGAGGTCTGCAGACCCAGTAGAAGCAGAGTTGCAGCTAATGAAATGTAAGTTCTTCTTCGTCCAAATGCAAATCGAATATTTCAATGTAAAATAACCAAAAAACGGAGCAATTTTCGGGGAAAATTCATTACAACTTTTTTAAAGTTTTCAAAAAAAGGTTTATTTTTGTTTAAAAACAACTACTAACATTAAAATTAAGTGAGTTACTCTCAAAATAATGTTGGTCCCTTTTATTTTTTGGTAAAAAATGGCGAAAATAACCCGTTAATTAGCTTCTCAAACAAAAATAAATCGTTACCGCTTTACAAGTTAATTTACTTATGTATTGTTTATATAATCTATAAGTTTCATTGGTTCAAAGTGCTCAGTTTTGAAAAAAAAATGGGTTACAAAAAAAAACTTTTTTTTTTAATTTTGAAAAAAATCGTAATTGTTTATTTAATTAACTTAAATCTCAAAGCCTAATAAAATGTACGTTTTGTTTTTCTGAATATTTTGTATTTTTTGTTTGCTTGTTAGACAAAAATTGGTTATGCCATGGCTGTTCAAAATTTGCCTAAACTCGTGATTAGTTACTCGTTCAAGCCATTTTAACTACAGATTTTTTAAAACGAAACACTGTGAACCGATGAAACTTACAGATCATATAAATAATACACGGACAAAGTAACTTGTGAAGTGGTAATGTTAAAATGTATATGTGATGCTAATTAGGGGGTGATTTTCGCGATTTTTTTACCAAAAAATAAAAGGGAAAAACAATATTTTGAGCGTAATTCACTTAGGTACTTTTAATATTACAAGTTTTTTTAAAAACAAAAATAAACCTTTTTTAAACACTTGAAAAAAGTTAAAATGAATTTTCCCCTAAAAGTGCTATGTTTTTTGGGTTATTTCACATTGAAATATTCGATTTGTAATTTGACGAAGAAGAACCTACTTTTCAGTTTTCTACCTAATTTTCAGTTTTTTATGGGCTATATTTTTGCTAAGAATATTTTTTTCGCTAAAATACTTTTTGAGTTATATCCGAAAAACCGTCCAAAAACATGTTTTATTTTGTTAAACATAAACATTTTCACTCGCAAATAACTCGAAAAATATTGACTTAGTGAAAAAACTGTATAGAAGAAAAGTTGTTTAGAATTAGTCATTTTATCCAATTTTGGTATCCAATTTATTTTGAAATTTATTTTTTTCACCTTCGAGAGGGGGGCTATACCCCTCCATTTTTGTAAAATGAAGGGGATGTAGAATTGTAAACTTTTTCTTATATAATAATAGACAATTTTAATTACCTATTCCCAAATTTTCATCCTTCCTTTATTTTTTTTGGGTTAGATTGTTCTTTGATCGGGGTAAATAATATGAAAATTTATTTATAATTTACATTTTTAGGTATACTTTGAAGCATGTTAAAAAAGGAGCCAAATCTCGATAAAAGGTGCCTTATCGGAAAAATACAAAGAGGCAAAAAAATTTTAAAAATACTGTGTTTAACTAATGGTACCGCAGTAATACTTTAATTAGAACTTACACAATTATTTGGGGGGTTTAAAAGCACAGATCCCCCATAAATTTGTTATGTAAACATATTAAAAAAGAAGCCGCATCTCTATAAAAACTGCCATTTTGAAAAAACACTAAGAGGCAGAAAGGTTGTGAAAATATTGAATTTAACTAATGGCACCCCAATAATAATCTAATTGGCACGTACACAAATGTTTGGGGGGTTTAAGAGAATAAAAGCCCTTAAAATTTTTAGGGGGTGCACAAATTTCACTATAATTTTTCTTTAAGATGCTCCTGCCATAATAGTGCCACATGTCCATTTTCAATAAAAAATCTCTAATAGTTTTCGATATATTCGAGAAAATCGATTTTAATTTTGTAACTTCAAAGAGCTGTAACTTCTTTATGTGCATATTTGTACTAGGGTAAGTTAGGTTAATTCGAACTAATTTTGGTCCCAGAATATGTACTTTAATTTAAGATCTGTTACACCTTGTATTGTTACACCCTGTATACTTAGGCTCGCTGCTCACTAAAGATAACAATGTCAGTGAAGAAATTAAACAAAGAATAATGCTCGCCAATAAGTGTTACTATGGCTTAAGAAGACAGATAGTCTCAAAAATACATAGAAAAATTACATTGACTGTCTACAAACCACTAATAAGACCAGTGCTAACATATGGTTCAGAAACTTTGTCATTTAAACAGAATGACCAAGACATGCTCAAAAGTTTTGAGCGAAAAATCCTAAGACGAATATATGGAGGCATAAAAGAACAAGGTTTGTGGCGCAGGCGTTACATCTTTGAGTTGTATAGAAGTTTTGGAGAACCTGGCGTTTTAAAATTCATTAAGGTAGCACACTTTAGATGGATAGGTCATGTAATCAGACGAGAGGAAGATGTCATAGTCGAAAAGTTTTTGACCGAAGAGGGCCGATAGGACAACGAGCAAGAGGAAGACCGAGACTTAGGTACATAAGAGTTTCCAGAGAAAGGGGCGAGTGGAGGATTGTTCTGAAGAAGGCTTTGGCTCATAAAGTCATAAAGAGCTGCAACGCCACTGATGATGATTATCATTCTAGAACGTAAAATGCTTTAGACCTTGAGTTAGTACTTCTTCTTCTTAAAGTTCCCTCTCTTATGGGAGGTTGGATATCATAATGGCTATGGTCACTTTGTTAGCTGCTGCTCTGAATAGTTGTAATGAACTACAGTTAAACCATTCTCTAAGGTTCCTCAGCCAAAAGATGCGTCTTCTTCCTATGCTTCTTCTTCCTTGGATCCTTCCTTGCGTAATAATTCTCAGCAACTCATATTTTTCTCCTCTGGTACTGTGACCCAAATATTCCAGTTTTCTAGTTTTTATACTTTTCATAACTTCTAACTCCTTATTTCAACGTCGTAGCACTTCAACATTAGTAATCCTTTGAACCCACTGAATTTTCAATATTCTTCTGTAACACCACATTTCGAACGCTTCTATTCTCCTTATGTCTTGTCTCTTCAATGTCCAAGCTTCCATTCCGTATAGCAATATAGAAAATTTGTAGCATCTTAGAGCCCTCAATCTGAGAGGCAACTGAAGGTCTTTGTTTGTAAGCAGTGTCTTTATTTTTATAAATGCTTGCCTTGCAATTTCAATTCGGACTTAAATTTCTTTGCTTTGGTCATTTTTGTCATCAACCCAGGTTCCCAGATATTTGTATGTCTTAACTTTTTCTATTTGGGTTTGCTCTATATTAACCTTTCATTTCCATGTTCTTCTTTTGAGAAAATCATAAACATAAGTTAGTACTTATTTTATATGATTAGTATACCGGGTGGTGATTTGGATAACGGGCCATAGGAAACTCAATGTAAAACTCTTAACTGTCGAATGGAACTGTATGGAACACAACTGTTAAAATTGTTCTACGAATTAAATATACTCAAAAATTTTGTAAAAATGCAATTCATTTTTAAAAATAGTGCGCCAAAGTTAGGCCACACACAGTGCAATGATGTGTGACGGTTGCGTTCGGTCAGAATAAAATTTTTATATTAACCATATTTAAACTGTCAGGATTTTTATTTTATATTTTTTTATTTTTATTTATATCATTTATTGTTTAAAAAACAATAAAGTTAATGAGATACTCTCAATTGAGGAGAAAGTATTAATAATAAATATGTTCTATTCAGTCAATAGTGTACGCACTGTCGGCTAAATAGTAACGTGTGGCTTAACTTTTACACACATACCTAGTTACTGTGCCAAATGTATTATATTTTACAAAATTTCGCAATGTGTTTAAATCGTAGAACAATTTTAACTTTTGTTTTAATACAGATTTAAATCCTCTACAAATATTTTCCCATTAGTACATTCTTTCACGATTTTTGCTGTAAATTTTAAAGAACCGCTTGGATTGACATGAAATTTGGCAAACGCATAGCTAACAGGTCAAAGAAAGAAAGTGATATTGTGCCGATATGTGCTTTTGCCCGGTAAGTAAGTTTCACCCCCTCTCGGGGGTAAAAAAATATATGTCCAGAATAAGTTCGGAAATGGATATACTTATAAACTTTTTTCACAAAGTCAATACTTTTCGAGTTATTTGCGAGTGAACATGTTCATTTTTCAACAAAATAACCACGTTTTTTGACGGTTTTTAGAAAATAATTCAAAAAGTAAGTATTTTATCGAGAAAGATGTTTTAAGTAAAAATATAGCCTTAAAAAAGTAAAAAAAAATTGGTGTATGCACGAGGTCTCTACACCTAGCAGAACCAGAGTTAAAGCTAATAAAAAATAGGTTCATGTTCACCAAATTCCAAAGAGTATTTCAACGTGAAATATACAAAAAAAAAATAAGCACGTTTTGGGGAAAACTCATTACAACTTTTTTAAAGAGTTTAAAAAAAGCTTTATTTCTGTTTTTATAAAAAAAGTTTCCAGCATCAAATGTAAGCAACTTACGCTTAAAATAAAGCTGGTCCTTTTTGTTTTGGAAAAAAAATCGTAAAAATCACCCCCTAATTAGCAACTTAAATGAAATTAATCGTTACCGCTTCACAAGTTCCTTTATTATGTTGTGTTTATAAATATGATCTGTAAGTTTAATTAATTCAAAGTGCTTATTTTTGAAAACAATTGGTTTTAAAATAAACTTTTTAATAATTTTAATTTTGAAAAAATTGTTTTGTTTTTCAAAATAACCTAAAAATTGTTGAAGATAACAAAAATTTTAAACAATAAAAAAAGTCGGCTTAGCTTTTTCAAATCTTTTGTATTTTCTTTTTCTTCTGTAAGACAAAAATTGGTTAAGATTTGGTGTCTCTAAATTTGCATACACTCGTGATTGGTGAATCATTCAAGCCCTTTTAACTACAGTCCTTTTAAAAATAAGGACTTTGAACCAATAAACCTTACAGATCATATAAGCAATAAATACACTAGTAAAGAAACTTATGAAATAGTAACGATTAAGTTCATTTGAGATGCTAATTAGGGGATGATTTTCCTGATTTTTTTACCAAAAAAAGTGACCAACTTTATTTTGAGCGTAACTTGTTTAATTCTGATGCTATAATTTTTTTATAAAACACAAATAAAGCTTTCTTTAAACACTTTAAAAAAGTTGTAGGTAATGAGTTTCCCCAAAAAATGCTTAATTTTTTGGTTATATCACGTTAAATTATTCGATTTGGAATTTGACGAATATGAACATATTTTCATTAGCTAGTAACTCTGCTTCTTCTACGTATAGAGAACTAATATTTACATCAACTTTTAACTTTTTTACAGGCTATATTTTTGATAAGAATGTTTTTTCGACAAAATAATTACTTTTTGAGTTATTTGCAAAAAACCGTCTAAAAACGTGGTTATTTTGTTGAAAAATGAACATGTTCACTGGCAAATAACTCGAAAAGTATTGACTTGGTGAAAAAACTCTGTAGAACAAAAGTTGCTTAGAATTAGTCAGTTTATCAATTTCCGGAATTATTTTGGACATATATTTTTTAACCACCGAGAGGGGGTGAAACTCACCCCTAGGGCAAAATCACACATCGGCACAATATCACATTTTTTTCTTTGGCTTACTAGCTATGTGTGCCCAAATTTCATGTCAATCCAAGCGCTTCTTAAAATTTAGAGGTTTTGCAATATTTTACAGTTAAAGAACGTACTACATGACTTTTGATGTAAAATAATTAGGGAAGCAGGAATTCAACAAATTAGAATTTTACATTAAGTTTTTTATGGCCCGTTTTAGGATTCACCACCCGGTATATTATGTTTAATACACTTAGGGCCGGTTGTTCGAGCGCTAATCACAAAGATGATTATAATTAAGTCCCCTAACAACCATTAAATATAACAACACCCTTCATTCGTACGTCAATCAGTTGATTGTAATTAATTACCTATGTTAATTATCATTATGATAATTAACATAATTGACTGATTAATTAAATATTATTTATTAAATAACATAACACTATTAACATAATCGATTAATAAATCTCATAATTCTAATCAATTATGTTTTCAGCAAACCAAACAAAGTTGACATTGTTCATTGACATTTTTGATTAGCGTTCGAACAACCGGCCCTAAGAGCCGGTATAGGTGAAATTTTCTAATCATTTTAGGCACAATAAGAGCCTATAACTTAAATAGTTAAAACTAAAAGAAAACGTAAGGACACTGTACACTGTGTCGTCACTTTTTAGTAGCACATGCGTCGACAGTGGTGCATCAAACTTCCCACTTATGGACGGGATAAATAAATTAAAAGGTACCTTCCCTCACTAACAGAATTAAATTTTTTAATGTTTTTCAGTTATATATAATTAACAAGAAAGGCTCCAAAAAAGCATAATTTTAACCCTTCACCTCTTTCCTCCTTCCCCCACCCACAAAAATTTCATTTTTCCTTTTTTTTTTTTTAGGGGGAATGCAATTAATTAGATTCTAAATATTCTATTTCATAGAATATTTCAAAAACTTCACACGCATAGTTGAGGGTTTTACAAAACCTGTCTATTTTTTATGGACCTGTAGGTTTAGTGTACATAACCTCGAAAAAAATTTTTTTTTCAGAAAAAAGCATATAACTTCTTTTTAGGGATGGCTGCAGGTCTAATTCTTTTTTAATCTGATGTATTTTATGAAACACTATATTATTTCTATTTTTCTGATTGTTCCGAAGGTTCGTCACCCTAGAAATACAAAAAAACTGTTTTTAGAGGCTTTTTGTGGGTCTGAACGTATTTTTAAAATTTTTGAATATTCTAGAGGACTCGTTTACTTTAATGTATATATAATCTATAAAAACATTAATTTGATTTATTTTGAAATCTATAAAATAGGGAAAATCCACAAAAACCCTCTGAAAAATAGATTTTCCAATTTTTTAAGGTGGCGTACCTTACGGAAAAATATGATAAAAATTAGAAATATAGTGTTTGATAAATTACATAAGAATAATAAAAATTAGACATGCACCCTCCCCAAAAATAGCTTTATACGCTTTTTTCCCAAAAAAGATTAAACTTTTTTTTTGAGGTTATGTACACTCAACTTACGGATCCATGAAAAATAGACATGTTTTATACATAAAAAAAATCACACATAACAAAAATAAAAAAAAAAATAAAGATTTGGGTGGTGAAGGAAGGGGAAATGAGGTGGTGGGTTAAAATTATGCTGAGTTTTTGTTCATCACATAGAGCTTAAAAAAATAAAAAAAATGAATTCTGGTACTGAGGGAGGGTAGCTTTTAATTTTTTTATCCAGTCCATAAGTGGAAAGTTTGATGCGCCACTGTCAACGCATGTGCCACTAAATAGTGATGGCACATTATTCATACGTTTTTTTTTAGTACAGGGCTTCCCAAACTTATTCGTTCTGTGACGCCCTTGGGACTTTGCTATTTTTTGCGACGCCGCTCAACCCAACCCCCAATAATACTTACCAATTTTAGTACTAGCCTAGTAACAGGTTATTTATAATTTTTATAGAAATTAAGAAAGAAATCAAAACATAGGCACAAAAATAAAAAGGGATATTTACTTATGTAACTGGCTGATTAAGGGATGTGATTGCTTTTTTTAGCATAGCTTATGAAACCGGGGCTCGAATTTGGAAATTTTCACTCTAATTTCTTTTTCTAAGTTTATGTTTGACCTATACTTCTTGTTTTTAATTACTGCAACTGCAGAAAAGCCCGTTTCGCACAAGTACGAAGTCGGAAATGGTAATAAAACCTTTAATGCAGCAGTGCTGATGGCATGATATTCATGAGAAACTGAGCTCCAAAATTCAAACAGGTCCTTGTCGTGTTGAAGCTTTAGGCTGGAATCACAGAACAATTCTGACGGTTGTTCTTTTTCCTCTGTTGAGAGTGTCGATGGTGTGAATGACTAGGGAGGGATTCTGTCTGACCCAGTCATATTGCTTCAGATTTTTGGGGAAAACATTTCTCAGTGTTCATTCAATGATAACATGTGTTGCGTAAACATATTTTTTAAAGAGGAACCGAGGATTTCTATCGATTTTTCTTGTAGAATACCTTGTAAAGCAGGATAAGAGTCAATTTCTTGATCTTCTAATTTTCTCTTCCATAAGAGCAACTTCTGAAACCCAGTAATTTTATCTGCCAATTGCAGGATATGAGTATTATTTCCCTGTAAATACTAATTAAGATCATTTAATTTTTTAATTGTGTCACAGGGGTATGCTAATTTTAAAATAAACTCTGAATTAATAAAGTTTTGCCCATCGTTATGGGACTCTGTATGGCATGTAGATACATGTAAAATTTCATTTTTTTAATCCACATACACGTGCGAGTACGTTGCCTTTGGAGAGTCAACGAGAGTTGCATTAATAAATTAAAAAGGTGAGCTCGGCACCCATTTATTCACAATGTTTATGGAAAAGACTTGATTTCACGGGTCATGTTTTAATATAGTTCACCACTTTAATAATGCTATAACACTTAATTCAGGTGTAATGTTCTTTGCTGCTAAGGCCTCTCTCTGTATGACACAATGTGTCCATTTTACACTTGGAGTCTTGGTTTTGATGAGAGCTTGTAGTCATGCATACTATCCAGACAAATATATTTTCTGTATTAAAAGTCCGCGCTGACACACGACTCCCCTGGGATAACGCCGCGACGCCCCAGGGCGTCGCGACGCACAGTTTGGGAAGCCCTGTTTTAGTACATTCTTTCACGGTTTCTGTTCTAAATTTTAAAAAACCACGTGGATTGACATGGAATTTGGCACACGCATAGCTTACATGTCAAAGAAAAAAAGTGATATTGTGCCGATGTGTGCTTTAGCCCTGGCGGTGACTTTCATCTCCTCATGGGGGTGAAAAAATATATGTCCAAAATAATTCGGGAATGGATAAACTGACTAATTTTAAGTAACTTTTGTTCTTTAGAGCTTTTTCGCAAAGTCAACACTTTTCGAGTTATTTGCTACTGAATATGTTCATTTTTCAACAAAATAACTACATTTTTAGACTGTTTTTCGCAAATAACTCAAAAGGTAAGTATTTTTTCGAAAAAAACGTTCTTAGCAAAAATATATCCTGTAAAAAAGTAAAAAGAAATAGTGTCCGCGTTAGGTCTCTGAACCTCATAGAAGCAGAGTTATAACCAATGAAAAAGAGATTCATATTCACCAAATTTTAAATAGAATATTTCGAAGTAAAATATCCAAAAAATTAAACACTTTTTGGGGAAAACCCAGTTTAACTTTTTAAAGTGTTTAAAAAAGCTTTATTTCTGTTGCTATAAAAAGTTTCTAGCATTAAATTTAAGCAAGTTACGCTCAAAATAAAGTTGGCCCCTTTTGTTTTAACAAAAAAAAAATCGCCACCCCCTAATTAGCAACTTAAATGAAATTAATCGTTACCGCTCCACAAATTATTTTACGTATGTTGTGTTTATATGATCTGTAAGTTTCATCGATTCAAAGTGCTTATTTTTGAAAAAATTTGGTTTTATGGTAAAATTTTTAAAAAATTTAGTTTTGAAAAATTTGCTTTTTTTCAAAATAACTTAAAAATTGTTAGAGATTACAAAAATCTCGAAAAACAAAAAAAGTCAGCATTGCTTTTCTGAATGTCATGTATTGTTTTGTTTTTCTGTTAGACAAAAATTGATTAAGATTTGGTGTTTCTAAATTTGCATACATTCGTGATCAGTGACTCGTTCAACCCCTTTTAACTACAGGCCTTTCAATAATAAGGACTTTGAACCGATGAAACTTACAGATCATAATAAACAATACATACACGAGTCAAGAAACTTGTGAAGTCGTAACAATTAAGTTCATTTGAGATACTAATTAGGGGGTGATTTTCCCGATTTTTTTACCAAAAAAAGAGGGACTAACTTTATTTTGAGCGTAACTTGTTTACTTTTGATGCTAGAAATTTTTTTACAAAACAAAAATGGAGGATTTTTAAACGCTTTAAATAAGTTGTAATGGGTTTTCCCCGAAATTTGCTTCATTTTTGGTTATTTCACGTTGAAGTATTCCATTTGGAATTTGACGAATATGAACCTAATTTTTAATTAGCTATAACTTTGCTTCTACTGGGTACAGAGGCGTGATATGTACACCTTTTTTATTTTTTTACAGGCTATATTTTTGCTATGCATGTTTTTTCGACAAAATACTTACTATTTGAGTTATTTGCGAAAAACCGTCTAAAAGCGCAGTTATTTTGTTGAAAAATTAACATATTCACTGGAAAATAACTCGAAAAGTATTGACTTAGCGAAAAAACTCTACAGAACAAAAGTTACTTAAAATTAGTCAGTTTATCCATTTCCGGGCTTACTTTGGACGAATATTTTTTCAACCCGAAGAGGGGCTGAAAACCACCCCCGGTGCAAAAGCACATATCGGCAAAATATCACTTTTTTTCTTTGACATGTTAGCTATGTGTATGCCAAATTTCATGTCAATGGAAGCGGTTCTTTAAAATTTAGAGGTTTTGCAATATTTTACCGTTATAGAACGTACTATTTACGTTTTACTATTTAAGTTGTAGGCTCTTATCGTGCCTAAAATGATTAACAAATTTCACTTTTACCGGATCTTAGTCTATAAAGCGATATCATAATATAAATATGTGTATATTAAAATGGATATTTTACTTTTAGTTGCTGTTTACCTTGGTCAAGGGTTTTGCTTACCGGCCTAGATTTGACGATAGATCCGACCCTAGATTTGACGATAGATCCGAGCCTAGATTTGACGATAGATACGGGCCTAGATTTGACGAGAGATACGTGCCTAGATTTGACGATAGATACGGGCCTAGATTTGACGATAGATTCCAGCCTAGATTTGACGATAGATATTATGATAGATATAGTGAAAATCACCGCGACGTAGATGATCCAATTACTCGTCTTTATTTTTTTCCTGAACTTGACGTACTCTTTGGAATATTTAAACAAAATAGTATTTTACCTTGGAAGTCTTCTCCATCAAGAAAAGGGCTCTTCAATCCAAGCAAATTCAATAATATATATCTACGATCAAAACGTGCTGCTTTTAACTATCCTACCTTTAACAATAATCCAAATGCTTTACCCGGTCCACATGGCTTATATGTAAAACCCCGTCAATGCACCAACTGCACTATTCCTTTCTAAATATATGGATTTAATTATTATTGTACTATGGGTTTGTAATACATCTTATGTTAAAAATTGTGTGTTTTAATTTAAGTAAACAAACAACAGCTTACAGACCTATCAGCGTACTTCCTGCAATGGCAACGTTACTGGAGACATTACTTGTAAAGAAAATATAACTAATTCTGAAAGCAAATCAATTAATTTCTAACCATCAGCCTGGCAGCAGGCACCCCCAAAATGACCAGGTACTGACCACGGACAGGTGAATGGCCAATTTTAGACATACTGTATGTTTTTACGGTGCTGAAAACGAAAATGTGATTTATTTTGGATTTTATATGGGGTAACATTGTCAAAATCGCAATTTTACTCTAAAAATAAATGAATATAAAATCATGTTTTTTGCATTTACCTCGCTACAACGCTGTTCCATTTTAATATGTGTTTCTTAAATTTTTACAGTGTATAGCTCTAACATTTCTGAAGACAACGGTAGCTGCTTCAAGCTTAAATTTCTATTTTGATAAAGGTTATGAATTTTTCAAAGGAAAAGGTGCGGATTTGTGCATTGCAAAGTTTAATCGCAAAAGTCGAGTAACGAAATTTAAATTTTAGCCTTTTGGTCACACTTATGTTAAGATAGAGAGTACAAAGAAGATTTCTGGAAAATTTTAGATCAAAATGTTTTATAGAAAAAAAAAATAGTGCCACTTTTAATATCGACATTAGAAATCCTTAATATAACGGTTATTTTTCAAGATACTGACCATGGGTTGTGAATGGCTAATTTTGATCTTAGATTATATTTATGACGGTACTGAAAACAAAAATGAAATTTTTTTTTAATTTTAGGTGGGGGAATATGGTCAAAATCGCAATTTTACCATGAAATTAAAAAAAAAGTGAAATCACGTTTTTTGCGTTTAATTCGCTACAACTTTGGTCCGTTTTAATATTTTTTTCTAAAGTTTGTACACTATATGTTGCCCACTTTTTTGAAGACAACGGTATCTGTATTAAGATTTTAGCCTTATTCTAGTACAAGTTACGAATTTTTTAATGTACAAGATGCAGATTCGTGAATTACAAAGTTTAATCGCAAAAGTTGAGTGGCAAAATTTAAAATTAATCTTATTAATCACATTTATGTTAAAATATAGACACATAGAGTACAAAGAAGTTTTCTGAAAAGTTTTAGTTACAAATGTCTAATAGAAAAAAAATGGCGCAACTTTTAATGTAGACGTTATACATCCCCAAAATAACGCTTATTTTTCGAGGTACTGACCATGCACGGTGAATGGCTAATTTTGGTCTTATTTTATGTTTTCGATAGTGCTAACAATGAAAAAAAAATTGTTTTGAATTTTATGTGAGGGAACATTGTCAAAATCGCAATTTTAACCTAAAAATTAAAAAAAAAGTGAAGTCACGAATTTTTACGTTTAACTCGCTACAACTCTGTTCCATTTTAATAATTTTTTTTTCTAAAATTCCTACAGCATATATTGCTCACCTTTGTGAAGACTATGAAAGCAACTGTAGTCTTTCAGTCTTTTCTTTATAAAAGTTAAAAATTTAAAAAAATCAAAGCTGCAAATTAAGTGAAAAAATTTAAAATTTATCTTACTGATTACGTTTATGTTAAACCATAGATTTCAAAAAAGTTTTATGGGGAGTTTTAGGTCTAGATGTGTTATAGAAAAAATATGGTGCAACTTTTAATTTTAAGAAAGACGTGGTTTAATTTTTTTTTTATTTTTAGGGCAAAATTTTGATTTTGACAATGTTCTTCCACCTGAAATTCAAAATAAACTTGACTTTTGCTTTCAGTACCATCAAAAACATAAATTAAGACCAAAATTAGCCATTCAACACCAATAATCAGTATCTCGAAAAATTAGCGTTATTTTGGGGATTTACAAAGTAGATGTTAAAAGTTGCGCCATTTGTTTTCTATAAAATATTTTGATCCAAAACTTTCCAGAGAACTTCCTTGTACTTATGTTTTATTTTTGAATTTGATTTTAAATCTACATTTCAAATTTTGTCAGTCAAATCTTGCGATTAACTTTGCAGTTCACGAATCTGCACCTTGTAATTTAAAAGATTCATAACTTTTACTAAAATAAGCTTAAAGCTTAAAGCAGAATCCATTCTACTCAAAAATATGACCGATATATAGTATAAAAACTTTAGAAAAACATATTGAAACGGACCAGAGTTGTAACGAGCTAAACGCAAAAAAACGTGATTTCATTTTTTTTGAAGTTATACTTCTTTACGGGCGTAATGACGGTGAATTTTTATATGGGAAAACCTAGCGACCGGGCGCATGCGCATTATAACTTTGTTCTGATTGGATGTTCAAATGACATGACAAAAATTATCCAATATGGCAGCTGTGGCACAGCTGTGGGACTGTGGTTTGGTTATAATGTATGGCTGTTGCGTTTTAAAATTTGTAGGAAGAGAAACAACAAACAAAAAGTTAGTTAATGGTTATACTGCCTTTTTAAATAGTTTTCATATTATATTTTTGGACTTATTTACATAGAAGAGATGATTGTTGCATGCCAATGTGAAAGCCCATCAAACTGTGACTAGTATGAGTGCCGCAGATCTCGCTTATTCAAAGCTAAAGAATCGGTAAGTGTTTTATAAATAGTTGATCAAATTTTGTTATGATATTTGAACATAGCCACTTTGCACGATGCAAGTGATTGCGAAATTTATTAGTCGTTATACGGGCTCCGATACCTACCTATTTGAACCTACCAAAATACATAAGCAGTATGTAATACTTTTATTTACATAATTTGATTACCATCAAAATTTCTATCAATATTCACCTAATATATTATTTTCTTACTCTATGTTTTGTTGTATTTTTTCAATTCTAAATCATTTCAATTCACAATCAAAATAATTTGATTTACATAAGTTAAAAATGTCAAAAGTTTAATCTGTTTAGTTAGTCGATCTTCGCACATAATGACAAGCTGTCTCTGTGGCGAAGCTTTTAAGCGAGTGAACCCCAATACAACGCAAATACCAGCCACGTGGTAAGTTGGTTCGAATCCCAATAGAAATTTTTATTTTTTTATTTTTTTTATACATTTTATGATTGTAAGTATATTTATTATATAATTTTATTTTCAGAAAATACGTATTTAGTTAAAAATTTTTCCGACAATTAATGTTCAGAAATCATTTGTGGCATTTTTCAATGTGTTTGTGTGTGTTTTATTCTTTTATTATTTTAATTTTTGGCACTGTTTTAATAAAAATGTTTAAGAAGTAGTAAGTATAAATTAGTTTAATATTTAAATAAAATATAAATAAGAAGTATATTAATTTCGTTTATAATCATACAATCATATAATAGAAGTATAACTTCTTACGTGCGTACAAAGTACACACACATTCTTTTTTATTTTTAGGGTACAATTGCAATTTTGACAATATTCCGCCACCTAAAATTTAAAATAAATTTTATTTTCGTTTTTATCACGGCCGAAAAAATAATCTAAGACCAAAATTAGCCTTTCACCACCCATGGTCAGTATCTCGAAAAATAAGCGCTATATTGGGGATTTTTAATGTCGACATTAAAAGTTGCACCATTTTTTTTTAATTTGACTATTTTAACTTAAAATCTGTACTCTCTCTTTTAACATATACGTGACTAAGAAGCTAAGTTTTAAACTTCGTCACACAACTTTTGCGTTTAAACTTTGCAATGCACAAATCCGCACCTTTTCCTTTGAAAAATTCATAGCCTTTATCAGAATAACAATTAAAGCTTAAAACAGGTACCGTTTCCTTTAGAAATGTTAGTGCTATATTTATACTATAAAAATTTCAGAAAAAAATATTAAAATGAAACAGAGTTTTAGCGAGGTAAATACAAAAAACGTGATTTTATTTTTCTTTATTTTTGGAGTAAAATTGCGATTTTGACAAGATTCCCCCACATGAAATTCAAAATAAACCTCATTTTTGTTTTCAGCACCATGAAAAACATACAGTATGCGTAAAATTGGCCATTCATCTCTCCGTGGTCAGTATCTCGAGAAATAAGCGTTTTTGTGTGCATGAGTGCGAGTGCGAGTTCGAGTGCGAGTGCGAGTGCGAGTGCACCTAGTTATAAAAATGTATAAATATAGCAAAAACACTAAAAACTTTTTTTTCGATACTTCCACAGAATTTATTATAAAACCATGTGACTACAGCTGTTTCGGCAGAGTGCGTTTCCCAAGTGTGTGCATTTTAAAGTCTTTAATTGAAAAGGTTAAGGAGTGGGGAGCTGTTTGCCTGAAGTTGGTCAGTTAGAATTACAGTAAAACCTGTCAGTAACGCCCACTAAAAATGAAAGAACTATTGGCCGATATAGAAAGGTGGCCGGTATTGCCAGATTTTGTAGTCTACATATAATTGGTTTGGGGAATTTTTAAACTGGCCGTTAGTACAGGTCTCCGGTTTTGGCAGGTGGCCGTTAACAGAGGTTTAACTGTATATCTGTATTTTTCAATTTATTAATTTCCATAGTTTTTAATAAAGATAACTAAAGGCCTCTATTTTGAATAAATATGAAGAATTTGAAACTATTGATTAAAAGAATGACTATGATCTAGAAGGTGAAGTGCGTATGTAGAATTTGTTTATTTATTGTTAAAAGCCCTTTTGTGTTCTGCTATGCGTGGGTCAATGGTTCTGCCAGTTTGACCGGTGTAATTTTTTGGACAGTCACCACAAGTCAGTTTGTAAACACCACTTTGTAGTTATTTTCTCTTTCGGCTCTTATTGTTTTAAATGTATTTGCTTGTTTTTGATAGTTCTGAAAGCAGGTGTTATGTATTACTTTCTTTTTTATGTATCTGCCCATTTTTGTTTATACCCGTTTATACCCAGTACCTTCTGTTCTATCCAATATACAGGCAAGATATTATATATATTGGATACAACAGAAGCTACTCGGTTCTTTCTGTGGCGGTGAATAGACTAATTTCAGGGCTTTCTTATTAGTTTTATTGCTAGAAAGAATTAACTTCCATCAAGTAACGGTCGAATGCTGCCATTTTAGACAACCTAAAGTTTGGTACGATGAACTATTATACAAAATCAGAAACAGCTTATCGAACACCATTTTCTTTATCCTTAAAATCCTATCTTTAAAATAGACTGAAGGACTTTAAATTTAAAATTTTAAGGACCAGTCTGGATTAGTATGTATTTATTTCTGAAAAATTATTTGGGATTGAGTATTTTCACGGCCAACCTAATAAAATTTTACGTATTTTTTGTTGCAATCAATGTTTAGCTTGAATCACCAATAACTCACAAATTAAAGCAGTTAAGTATAGGGAATGCTTAAGAAATAAAAAAGTACTATAAAATATCATTTCACTACAGTACAAAAATACAGGGTGTTCCATTTAAGAAAACTCAGAAAATACTCATTCCGAGTTTCGACCAACCCTGTATACTAAAATTAAAAATTTAGCTATACTAATTATTCTTAACAATAGTAGAGTATATTAAAAATCATTTGAACGTAAGTAGAGTTTTAGATGTCAAACTACTACAATTCTACAGGGTGTGAATATTGCTACGAAATTAATAAATAAACGTAATTATCTTTTAAAATACCCTGTATAATATTACAAAACCTTATATTTTAAGAAATAAGACATCGAAGAGAATCCAAAAATGTAAAAATATACAGGGTGTCCCATTTAAAAAACGAAATTATAAGCAACTTCCGGTATAACCGGAAGTTGAAAGAGATGGAAATATTTTCATTTAATAGATCATCCTTCAAAACCCCTTTATTCCAATTTTCATGATTCTGTTGCCTTTAGTTCTCGAGATATTTCTAATAGGCCAGTTATCTGCCTCACCCTATATAGTGTCGCATGTACGGGAGTTGTGCGCCACTGGCGAGAACTACCGCTCTCTGGGATAGAACAGAAGGTACGGTTCTTTCTGTGGCGGTGTATATACTAATTTCAGGGCTTTCTTATTAGTTTTATTGCTAGATAAAATGAACTTTCATCAAGTAACAGTCGAATGCTGCCATTTTAGACAACCTAAAGTTTGGTACGATGAACTATTATACAAAATCAGAAACAGCTTATCGAACACCATTTTCTTTATCCTTAAAATCCTATCTTTAAAATAGACTCTCCCAAGTAAGACATCAAGACAAAACCACAACTCTACACCCTAGGTCTGATGTGCCTCAGGGGAGTGTACTACTTGTTTCGATCCTGTATACCATTTTTTACACAGCTGATGTTCTCACTAGCAAAACTATAACCATTTCAACATATTATACAGTTGATCCGACTGTTATGATATTTTACAAAGATCCTGTCATTGCTTCTCAAATTCTGCAGACTCACTCTTGGGTGCCATTTCCTCTTGGCTAAAATCTGACGAATACACCCTACGAAGATGTGGTTATCCAGCTGTGTCATTAAATGGTGCGTAAATAATACGGCAATAACATAATATAAATATGCTTCATGGTATGTAATTAACAGTGTTATTGCTTGTGATTTTAAAATGAAATTTGTCAAAGAAGAAATATTCTACTTCTCCCAGAAGTATGACCAACGTATAGAAAATTTTTAGATAGTAGTATGTTAGTTTATTATGTACATATATTTAGAGTAAAAAATACAGAAAAAATTCCTCTCATTGAAAAAAAAAAAATGTTTGTTTTTAAAATGAATTGTCTGGCTAATTGGCTCAGCCAAGGCCATCAAATTCACAAAAAAAATATAGAAAATCATCCCTAATGAGACGTTCCGTCCAGCGAAGATTCAGAGGGCATCTTACATATGTGATCTGCGTTCAGATTTTAGAATCTTATTACTGAGCTATGTCATAGTGAAGTGTTCTGTAGTACCTAGTACACCAGGGAAATAAGGCAAAAATATACCATGTTCGGGACAATTGAGCAGCCAGGTTGCAAATGGCTTTTTTGGGTAAAGCCGGTTCGCTAAACTCAGACGCAACTGGCTAGATATTTTAGTCGATAATTTTTTTGTTTTTTGCCAATTTTGCAAAAATTTGCAAAATTACTAACTATTTAGTAATTATTAACTATTTAGTAATTATTTTTTGCCAATTTTACTAAAATTGGCAAAAATACCGACTAAAATATCTAGAAAGTTGCGTCTGAGTTTAGCGAACAGACTATATTATATTTATACCTAATACATTATAAATACAAAAATGCCCGTCACAGTTTGGACGAGAAATTTAGTTATTAACAAATAAGGGTCAAAATGAGAGTTTTTTTCATTTAAAGGTAAAAATAGGGTAATTAATTGTCTTATTTATAATATTTTTCTTTTAGTAGATGAGCCAAGGTTTAAAATAACTTTTTTTGAATTTTGGTTCGATTATTTGTTGCTTCGGATATTGATAAATAAATCTAAATCTTCGAAAATACAAAATTTGCTATAACTTTTTCGAAAATGAATTTGGGACTTTCATATTGCACGAAAAGTTGAGTCAAACAGTCCATACAATGCACAAAAAATTTTAAGACGATGATGGGTCAATTAGTTTAAATTTTGTTCAATTTGTTTATCCCA
Source organism: Diabrotica virgifera virgifera (assembly GCF_917563875.1). Classification (NCBI taxonomy): domain Eukaryota; kingdom Metazoa; phylum Arthropoda; class Insecta; order Coleoptera; family Chrysomelidae; genus Diabrotica; species Diabrotica virgifera. The sequence goes on from NC_065443.1 coordinate 259,342,519, forward strand.
AAGAGCTTTTTTTTCGCAATGTTATTGTTTAGAAAAAAATAATGATACAGCAATTCTGTGAAAACCATATGAAAGAAAAATAGTCATGTTTTCAAAGCGTTTAAAAAAATCATTAAAAAGTCATTTTTATCACACAGAAAACATTTTAGTAAAATAGTCATTTTTGGCTTATAAACAATTTGAATAACTTTGTTAATATTGACTGTAGGCTAAAACTACAATGGAATTTGAAAATATGGTATTTTTATACGAATTTTCAAAGAAAAACTTTTCGCCTAGGTTAGTTACGGTCAAAGTTAGCCACTTTTTTTATTTAATTGACGGCTACTTTGTCTATAACAATTAAGCAACCTAACTGGAGCCATTTTGAAGTTGAAGATATAGAGATTATGTGTAGAAGTTTGAGTAAACTTTGAACCTCAACAGAGTGGTTAATAAAGCTTTAAAAATGGCGTCCGAACGGAATTAATTCGTGGTCGGTGGAGGGGAACTACTAAAATACGTGCACTAAAAAAATGAAACTGATTCTGCAAACATACGCTGCGATTAATATCGCTGAAACTTGTTGATGGATTTTGATTATAATTTTTTTAATTTGTATGTACTCGTAGGCTTATAGAGTACGTTATGTACACACAACCCCACCTAACATTAGAAAATGTTAGGGGGAGCTCCCCTTATCACTCAGGGATATGAAAAATAGATTACGACCGATTCTAAGACCTACTGAATATACATATATAATTTCATAAAAACCGGTCAAGCGGTCTCGGAGGAGTATGGAAACTAACACTGTGACAGGAGAATTTTAGAGATGTAAATATATAGATGGCTATTAACAAATAGGGGTTGGTGATAAAAAAGTGAAAATTAAAGGTTGTATGTATTTTTTAATTCTACATCATATAAAATTAAGGTAGATAATTTTGTCCAAAAAAATAAAAAAAAAATGTCAGGGGTGCAACCCTCCTTATAACTTATAGGTATAAAAAATAGATTAAAACCTCTTCAACGTCCTATAGGACAAACGTGTAAAATAAAAATCGGCCAAGCCGTTTCGGAGTAGAATGGTAACTAACACTGTTACAGGAGAATTTGATGTATATGGAAGTAACTGCGAATTAAATAATAAAAGTGGCTAACTTTGAACCTAACTAACCTAGGCAAAAAGTTTTTTTATGAAAATTCGTAAAAAATACCAGCTTTTGAAATCCTAAAGTAGATTTATACTATTACTCTATAGTCAATATTAACAAAGTTATTCAAACTGTTTAGAAGCCAAAAATGACTCTATTTTACTAAACTTTTTTGGGAGTGATAAAAACGATTTTAATGATTTTTCAATACTTTAAAAACATAACTATTATTCTGGCATGTGTTTTCCACAGGATTGCTATGTCATTATTATTTTCTGAACAATAACATTGCAAAAAAAGCTCTTTGCGATAAACAAATTGAATAACTCTTAAAAATTTTTGTGTATTATATATAATGTTTGACACAACTTTTCGTGCAATATAAAAGTCTTAAGGCCATTTTCGCAAAAGTTAGAGCACATTCTTTATTTTTGAAATTTTAGATTTTTTTGCACTTTACGAAACAAAAAAGGATCAGACCAAAATTAAAAAAGTGCCATTTTAAACCTTGGCTCATCTATAAAAAGAACAATGTTATAAATAAGATACTTAATTGCCCTATTTTTAACTGTAGCGATTTAAATGAAAAAACTGCGATTTTTGAGTCTTATTTGTTAATAACTAAGTTTCTCTTCCGAACTGTGACGGGCATTTTTGTATTTATAATGTATTGGGTATACAGCACTTAAAAAATCCATTTGCAACCTGGCTCCTCAAGTGTCCCGACAAAAACCTTATTTCTCTGGACTATAGTTAAATTTCCCAAACTCAACCTTAAATAAGTAAAAGGAAACTATCACTGGCAATTTTTCTAAATGTTTTGTTACTATCATTAATATTTGCCTATTGTAAAATTTACAGATTGCAAATTAAAAGTTTCATTTATAACTTCTATGGGTCATTCCACGAATATACGGCTCTCTTGGATTATCGCGACACGAATATTTTAAAGTACAACATAGGAAGTACGAAAGTAAATGTCTCTAATAATTACTCCAATAAACAGCAATGTAATTTTCAATTTACTTTCAGTCTTCTTATTTTACACAGCAAAATATTCGTTGTCGAGAGGGTCGTATATTCGTGGAATAGGGTATAAAACAAATCGTTATTACGTAACTTTCACAATCGGTTCTCGATATCCATAAAGCATGGTAAACATTGAAATAGGTGTGCGTTATCTTTATTTTAGCCTCCTCCCACTACATAATAATATGACATAAACAGGGAAATCCCTCTAATTAGCTGTATACCATAGTAAAAATACTGAAGAAATAAAAAAGACTTCCTCTTGTAACGGGTATATACAGGGTGAGTCACCACTAACGGGACGGAAGATTACAGCGAAATGGTAAAAGATTTGAAAAAAAATTTAAAATTAGTAATTTGTTAGTTGATAAAATCTACATTTTAAAATTATTTTGAAATATACAGGGTGTCCCAATAAATGGCGGCGTATCAAAGTTATATTTTTTCTTATGGAACACTCTATATTTTATTGCATTTTTAACTGTTCGCAAAAAATAAGGTATAGTTTCATAAGGCTTCCCTATACCTATGTACAGAGTGTTCTGAGTTATGTTGAGTTTTCTTAAAATGTAAAGTTTAAAAAGAAGGCTTATTCTTAAGTTATTTAAGAAATTATAAAAAAATTACTTTTACATATTTAAATGTTCGGATAATGGTTGAATGTATTTCATGATTAACTATTACACAGTTATTTACAGGGTGTTCAAAATTTACAGTTTCATTTTTGGATTATTCAATGTGTCATATAATTCTTATTTTAAATGGAACACCATGTATATTAATAAATAATTGTACTAAACAATTTTATCTCTTTCGAATGGTATATGGATGTCCTATACTTAGGTCTAATAGTTTTTGCGTAATATACAAAAGATATAGTTAATTAATGGCATTGTATGACATTGTCACCTTATGACAGTACGGTCTGGTTTTTATTTTATAATTAATGTATTCCATGACTGATTAACAGGGTGTTCAAAATTTACAGTTTCATTATTGGATCAGTGGCTAACGGACCCGCATCCAAGCCATTTTTTCTCACACACACACACACACACACATTATTGGATTATTTAATGTGTCATATGATGCTTATTTTAAATAAAACACCATGTATATTAATAAATTATCGTACTAAGCACAGGTTCCTTTTTCGAATGGTATAGGGATGATCTATAACTAGGAGTCATAGTTTTTGCGTAATTTACAATTTTCTTAAACCTAAATTGATTTTAAAAATAATATTTATAATTACTCTCGATTTTTAAACTGTACGAAATAAATGTTTGTTTACTGTATAATAATGAAATGAAAATTATGTCTATTTACTAGACCATTATTATGAAAATTAAGTATATTGGTCTGTATACAATACATTAAAAAAATCAGGATCTTCTATAAAGTCTAAAGTCCATAAACGATAAGTTAAACATTTATCATAATCCTGTTTGGTCTAATACTGGTGTAGTTGAGTTTTATATGGATAATAGTGGTTTCTCTTAAGTATTCTAACAGTCGTTTGACTGATTTACAATTCACCTGAAATTTTTTCTTTACTAGTATTTGGGTTTTCCGTAACAGAAAGCAGAACATCAAGCTCCATCACAAATAACTGGTTTATTTTTAATTAACTTTAAGTATGCAACATTACCAATAGTACGGAATCTATTGAAATCTCTCAAAAACGTCCTTTTTTGGGTGTCTTCTATCAGGATACTTGTGAGCGTAAACTTAAGAAGGTAAGATACAATTTTGCAAACACTTCCCAATGCAAAGTACCATGTCTACTCTTTCGTAGATAACGTGATTATTCATTTTTAGGAACAATTAAATTTGAATATCATACACGGATGTTTATATTGTTGAAAATTACCAGACCGTACTGTCATAAAATGACAATGTCATACAATGAGATATATCTTTTGTTTTAAACTCGATTTACAGATTAAGAATTTAAATAATTGTAAATTACGCAATAGCTATTAGACCTAAGTATAGGACATTCATATACCATTCGAAAGAGGTGACTCTGTTTAGTATAATAGTGTATTAATATACATGGTGTTCCGTTTAAAATAAGCATCATATGACACATTGAATAATCCAATAATGGAACTGTAAATGTTAAACACCCTGTAAAAAATTGTGTAATAATTAATCATGGAATACATTCAACCAATATCCAACTATTTAGATGTAAAAGGTTTTTGTTTATAATTTCTTAAATAACTTGACAATTAGCCTTCTTTTAAAACTTTACATTTTAAGAAAAGTCATCATAACTCAGAACACTCTGTACATAGGTATAGGGAAGCCTTATGAAACTATACCTTATTTTTTGTGAACAATCAAAAAATGCAATCAAATACAGGGTGTTCCATAAGAAAAAATTTAACTTTGATACGCCGCCATTTATTGGGACACCATATATATTTCAAAATAATTTTAAAATGGAGATTTTATCAACTTACAAACTACTGATTTAAAATTTTTTTCAAATCTTTTACCATGTAGCTGTAATCTTCCGTCCCGGTAGAGGTGACTCACGCTGTACAAATGTATAAATGTTTATAAATATTTCTTAAAAAAGATCCAAGTTGGACTAAAAGTACAGCACAGATTAACGGACGTTTTCGGTCTTAGCAGACCATCATCAAGTTAAACTTAGAAAAAGGAAACCACTGTAAAATAATTCAGAAAGGTTGAAATTTTGACTGTTTAAGAATCTAAATTTTTTAAAAATGTATTTACTTACTCTAGATCGTTGTAGTTTAAACTAACCACAGAAATTGATCACATCACCATTAAGATTAAGCCAATATGGCTTAAAATTTGTAATTTAACGCATTATATTAAGCCAATATGGCTTAAAATTTATAATTTAAAGGTCACGTGACCAATAGTGTCTGTGGCTAATTTCAACTACAACGATCTAGAGTCTAGATTAAAGAACAACATTTTTAAAAATTTTTAAACTTTAACAATCAAAATTTCAACCCTTGCATTAGTTTACAGTGGTTTACAGCAGATGATGGTCTGCTAAGATCGAAAACGTTTCTTAATCTGTGACGTACGTTTAGTCCCACTTGGATCTTTTTTAAGAAATTTTAATAAAAATTTATATATACTATCTACAAATGGAAGTCTTTTTTATTTCTTCAGTACATAATAATATATAGTTTGTCAATGAATTCTGGTATCTTTCCTCAAATCTCGTTTACTATTGGTTTGCTTTACTTTTGAATATAGTGAGAGAACTATACTGTAAGCTAGTCTCATTATGGAACAGAATTCAGAAGATGTAATTATTCGAGGTATGATTACAAAACAGAAGGACAAACCCCTATGCAATGAAAACGTGGAAATATCACTCATTTAAGCGGCTTAGGATAACATTTCATTTAATCGCTACGGTTTTAATTACGATAATCCAAACTGAAATTACAACTTGCTATTATCTTAAAGTGCGATTAATCATTTGGTGTCAAATATATATAGGTCTCCAGTTGCAACCCTTAATAGTTGCTCCATTTGCGTAATCACTTAAACTTTCACGGAAAATCAAAAGCGAACGCCCAAGACGATATATTTATAAGAACGGAGAGCAAGTGATGCGAATTAGGTGAAAACTCACGAGAAACCGGCATCTCGCCAGATGATGGTTTTTGAAGCAGAATCGTATTGGCCTTTTGGAATAAAAAAAACTAAATCACTAGCGGTTAATTTTTCTTGCTTTAAACAAATCATCTGCTTTACTTTAATTTGCGGCCACAGGTAATTCATCTTAAATTTAAGGGGGAAAGATTAACATTTGTACGGTTGTCGAAGGTCGCTTTAACATTACGCTATCGGGCTATACAGATTCTACTGCCACTATATATTTATGCTTTTACTTCCGTTACAATTTCTTTAAAGTTTATTAAAGGAGTTTTGCTCAATATTTCTATATTTATGGTTTGCAACCTATATGTGTTGTTCTTTTGTATGAAAATTTTTATATTTATCTGAATACTCTAAATTTTAGAACTTGGGTATTATTATTATAATTTATTACGGGGTAAAAAAAGAAACAATAGCAATAGCAGGAATGGGGATGCAAATCAAACGAAAATATACAGAAGACTGTAAATTCATTATGAACGTATTATCATTGTATAGGGGAGTGCAATTAGAACAAAAACATGCGCATTGTTTCGGAATAATTCAAACCAGCTTATATTTTTCTAAATTTTTTTTTGGTCTATATATATGTTAGAGTAAAAAGTTCTACTCAAAAATTTGGCCGCTAATTGTTTATTAATTGTTTAAACAATAACAATTTTTTGTATAAATAATTTTAAAAATATTGTTGAATTCATCATTTTACTTTGATCAAATATGTTTCTATTTTGTTTTTGGTTATGCTGAATCCGAATATAGCATTACAATTTGAAAATTCTTATACAGAAGCTCTTACACAGTATGTTTTCGTAGCTAGGAACCGCATGGAAAACTTTTTTTAATATCAATTTTACGAAAAAGTTACTCTTCATAAAATAATATGTATAGTCAAAAATCTAAAATTCAATCATCAGATATCAAATTTTATTAATTTTATACGAGTTATGTCAAAAATATGAATTTCTTTAAAGAGTAAAGTACCTTTATATTCCAGAATATCTAAAAATGCTATTATGAAAAGTTGTTTGAAATTAAAACCTAGGTTTTAATCATAAAATCCTTTATAAAAGGTATATTTGTTAAAATCCCTATACAGGGCTACATCAAAGACAGAACTAGTTTTCGATCGGTTGACCGATCATCATCAGTGCAATCTTAGAATCTACATCCAAGCCACCAAAGTAAAAATAACAGGGTAAAAACCCTTTACAATTGATCCGTCATCGGAACATATGACAAAGATGTGAATTATAACATGGATGATTAAGATATCCAATGTTTTTCGCCCGAGGTACCAATGAGCTCTATCTGACAAGTTCACATCATGACTGTATGGAAGCAAGTGATTCTAAGATTGCACTGATGATGATCGGTCAACCGATCGAAAACTAGTTCTGTCTTTGATGTAGCCCTGTATAGGGATTTTAACAAATATACCTTTTATAAAGGATTTTATGCTTTTGTAATGGTATACAGCCAACTACAGGAAATTTTTCCTCGTGGATCTATGCTTTAATATACAATTACATCATTAATATCGAAAAAAAAAAAATTCAATTTTTTCTCAAATTACGGATACCCATCATCATTTTATTACAATTTTTGTAACTATTTTATTATCAATTTTATTATTAAAAAAAAAGTAATTCTTCGTAAAATGGTCCATCTGGTCTAAAATCTAAGATACAACCATCAGATATCAAACTTTTTCAGTATACAAGGTATGTAAAAAATATGAATTTTTCTTAAGAGTTAAGTGCCGTTATTATTCACAATTTTTTAATTAGAAGGTTATAATTAAATACTGTAACATACGTTTTAATTCCAAACAACTTTTCTTAATAATAATTTTCGATACTGGGAATTATAAACGTACTTTACTCTTGAGTGAAATTCATATTTTTTGATATACCTCGTATAAAATTAATGAAATTTTATATTTGATGGTTGCATATTAGATTATATACGATGCACAGTATTTTATAAACAAAAACTTTTTTTCGTAAGACTGATAATAAAAAACTTATCAATAGGTTTCATGTTACGCATTTACATACTGTATAAGAGCTAAAATTTTTTTTTTGCTGGACACTTATTATTGTTAAAGCTTATTATTAAATGTATTTTAGGTAAATTTTACAGAAACAAGTTTTGATCACTTTGTATAAACATTTTTTTAGCTGGTAATTTTCGGTTTTTTTATTACATTTTTGTTATCTTTCTTAATTTTCTCAAAAATAAATAGTCTATTTCATTACTAAAGTAAAATAATTCAATGCATTTTAAACAGTACATCCTAAGCTTTAAAAAAACACACATAAAACCGTAATAGATCTGTTCAAACTTGAGTAATACCGTCTTAAATTGGTGTAAATTCTGTAAAACTATGAAGTTTTCAAAAATTGCATTTTTTGAGACGTCGTCGTATCATTTGAATAAACTTTTTAAGATTTTTTTTTAATAAAACATCATTTAGTATGGTGTTTGAAAGGCAAGTTGTGCAAAATTGAATAAGAAAAATTGTATTATTTACACATGTTTAAATCATTTTTAAACAAAATTCATGTCTCACTTTTAGCCCACACCGTACTTATGCCCATACATTTTATTTCTTTTTATTATAATCATAACATAGCTTAATTATTCTTTTTTCATATCCAATTTGTAAAATTTCAGTTGAGCGAATAGTTAAACAATTACATTAAAATATCTCACCCGTGCTCTTCGCCGTACGCTAGTTTCCATTGCGCCAATGTTTGTGAGAAGGGTGACTAGCGTTATAAATAAAAAAATATAGAAGTTACAGATTTAATTTTAGAAAAATCTTTGTAATAGGTTTCTTTTGTAACATTTTGCATACATTCGTGATCAGTGACTCGTTCAACCCCTTTTAACTACAGCCCTTTCAATAATAAGGACTTTGAACCGATAAAACTTACAGATCATATAAACAATATATACACGAGTCAAGAAACTTGTGAAGTCGTATCGATTAAGTTCATTTAAGATACTAATGAGGAAGTGATTTTCTCGATTTTTTTACCAAAACCAAAAGGGACTAACTTTATTTTGAGCGTAACTTCTTTAATTTTGATGCTAGAATTTTTTTTGTAAAACAAAAATGAAGCTTTTTTTAAGCACTTTAAATAAGTTGTAATGAGTTTTCCCCGAAATCTGCTTTACTTTTGGTTATTTCACGTTAAAGTATTCCATTTGGAATTTGACGAATATGAACCTATTTTTCATTAGCTATAATTCTGCTTCTACTAGGTGTAGAGACGTGATATATACACCATTTTTTAAAATTTTTTATAGGCTATATTTTTGCTAAGAATATTTTTTCGACAAAATACTTACTATTTGAGTTATTTGCGAAAAACCGTCTAAAAGCGTGGTTATTTTGTTGAAAAATGAACATATTCACTGCCAAATAACTCGAAAAGTATTGACTTAGTGAAAAAACTCTATAAAACAAAAGTTACTTAAAATTAGCCAGTTTATCCATTTCCTGACTTTCTTTGGACGAATATTTTTTCACCCCCAAGAGGGGGTGAAAACCACCCCCAGGGCAAAAGCACATATCGGCACAATATCACTTTTTTTCTTTGACTTGTTAGCTATGTGTATGCCAAATGTCATGTCCGTTAAAGAACGGACTAGTTATAGTTATTTAACCAGCAAGTGTATTAATAGGGGTGATTAACAATTGAGATATTTTAACGCGTGAGCGACGCGAGCGCGTTAATGTTCGAGATTGTTAATCGCCATTCTAATTCACGAGTTCGTTACTAAACTTTTCCGTCGACCGTACTTTTCAGAAATAAAGATATATCCATCTTTTGATTTTTCAAATACAGAGAATTTTAAACAGTAAAGTAAATAATGACATGACAGATAGTACTAACTAACAGAGGCTACTTGATTTTAAATTTTTTAGTGGGAATATAAATAGGTATATGTTTGGTTGCCTACACCGCCAATTACAGAGCGTTTAATTAATTTATGCAAGCAATGTATGTTGTGTTGCCTATAAAGAAATCGTTCATTAATAGAAAATAATTCATTAATAGGGGTCATTAATCAATGATTTTGAGGGTGTTAAAATTGATCATAAATAGAGAGCGGAATATATGCAAAGTACATATAGATGCATATATTGCATATTTTCAGACAACAAACACAAATAAAATTGCATATTTAAGCTAAACACGATTTATTTTGCATATGTTAAAAATAAATTATATAAAAGTTTAAAATTTTCCTCTCTTAGTTGGAATTTTATAACTTCGATATGAATGAGCTCGTTATTTATCTATCTAGCGCTCATTATTATCTATCTGGACTTTCCCATTACTACCTGAATTTAACAATTATGGGTGTTCCCAGAAAAATATTATTTTTTTAACGTAGCAAGTCGTAGGTACCTACCTGCTTTTAAGGATCTAATATTTATTTTGTCAGTTTCCGGCCAACATTTGTTTAAAGTAAACGTTGTATCGTATTTAGTGTTTTTGAAGCGATTGGTATATATTAAATTTAAATATGTCTACCATTCAAAAAAGTGCTTGGATAAAGTGTTTTCCCGAGTTAAAGCTAAGTGGAGACAAAGTATTTTGCAAGGCCTGTTCCAAAATCGTAAGTTACATTCATTTTCACATTTCATTTTTTAAATGAGGAACTGACAAACAAAAGCATCATGTCCCACAAAAGAAATTTTTCTGGAAAGAGTGCTTTTATTCGACAAATTCGCTTTTACTTCTATAAAGACGGACATAGAGAGAAGCATGAAAATACAAAAATCCATCAAATTGTAGACAATTCCGCTTTTGTTCTTCAGCTTCTCGTATGAAAATTGATTTCTTTTTGGTGCTACAGGGATTACAATTAGAAATAAATTAAAAAATGTTTTTAAAAAAATGAGGGCTTCGATTGTTTGAGGAAAGTTGTACGTAATTTTGAAGGCAACTTTTCTGAAGATCTTACGACTTGGCAAATTAGTTTACTGCCTAAATTAAAATATTGCCCTGTAACATCAGTAGATGTAGAACGAATTAGTTATTATATATACCAGTTTAAACAACCGTGGTATTCTAAAATAGTTAAAATAGTTATTTATGAAACGGTTCGTGAAGTATGCTTTTTACGAACGCACGCGATTTTTAGAGCACGAGCGACAGCGGAGCGAATGCTATACATCGCGTAAGTTCGCAAAAAGTACTTCACGCACAGTTTCATACAATATTTTACCTACGATAAACAAATAAAAAAACTGTAACTCTTCGTCACTGGAATTCATTTCAATTCTACAATTTTTAGAACTTTGACATTTAAAAATCCTAACTACTTTCAAACCACAGAACTGTCAAAAATTTTGTTGTAAGTCATTGCTCATATTCTCATCACCATGACAACGCAAAAGTTAAGGATATTTGATTATATGAAAGTGTGCCAAAAAACCCATTGAAAGTGTGCGAAAAAGTAAATCTCATTTAAAATACATTGTTACTTCACGCACACTTTAAACACTTCACGTACTGCTATTATAATGAGAGTTTTCACAAACTAAAAACTTATACATAATATTTATGACATAGAGTAGGTAAAGTACTTTTTTTATACTAGTGTAATTTTTGAAATTATAATTTTAACAGTTAATACACCTACTAAAAATTCATATTTATTCTTTTAAAACATGTTGTGTTCTGTATATAACAAAACCGTGTTATTATAAAAAGTACTTTTTTATTATAGTGTAATTTCTGGAATTTTAAGAATTTTATATCGTCAAATTATTTTATATTCTCTCCTATAAATAATAAAAAGGTTTTATTACAAAAATAGTACATTGTTTACCGGGTAGGAAAAGCTTAACATTCCTGGACGACTGTGAAGATTGCTAAGTCGAGGCGCAAGCCGAGACTTAGCAACACAGAGTCCAGGAATGTGGCTTTTCCTACGAGGTAAACATACTATTTTTCCGCAAATCGTTTAAAATTCGACAGATATTGATTGATTTAAAAAAAAACGCGATAATTTTATTCCCAAATAAATGGTGCTTTGAAATTCCTAATAAAATTACTTGGGTTACTATGGAAACGTATTGAGGTTGAATTGTCAAACTTGACGCTTATAAATTTAATTGCTGGTGTTCTCGAAAGTAAAATGATAAGTGATGATGAAATTTCCATTCCTGGGACTCCTCCAGAGCTGGTTGAGGCAGTGAATACTGCCTCATTAGAATTATTGCCAAAGAAATCAAGAGAAAAGTACGAAAATGCATACAGACGTTTTATGCATTATCGCATGAGTAAAAATACGAGTTCTTTCTCAGAAAATGTTGTAATGGCATACTTCCTAGACCTCTGTTTAAAGATGAAATCTTCAACATTATGGGCCAATTATTCAATGCTGAAGTCAACCCTTGCACTTAAACACAATGTAGATATATCTACCTACTCAAAACTTCGATCTTTATTGAAACGGCAAGCTCAAGGTTATAGGGGAAAGAAATCTAAGATTTTAACGAAGGAAGAAATTGAAAAATTTATCCAGGAAGCTCCAGATAAAGAAAATTTAATGATTAAGGTAATTTACAAGGTTTTAATAGCAATGTGTTTTCTATCATTTATGTAGAACACTAACAACTGTACGGAAATATCATTTCCTTACAGTAAGGAAATGACATTTCCTTACAGTAAGGAAGTCCTGACTTTTTCTTCAAGAAATTTTGACAGGAATGTCAAAATTTCCTGGCGATTTGCGGAAAAGTTCTTTTTTATAAAAGTGTAATTATTTACATTGTGTCTTATAAATAATAAAAACGTGGTATTACAAAAAGTGTTTTTTTACAAAGGTGTAATTATTTACCGCGTCCAGCGTTTTTATTCTTGTTTATTTATACAACATGGGCAAAAACTTGAAGGTAATTAGAGTCCGTCTCTGTTGGAGGTTGGCATCTTTCTCAACCGGATCGTACCGGCCATAAATCGGAGTCGTAAGTGTACGCCTCAAAAGCCGTATCTATGGTAAGTGCACAATCAAAGGAGCAGATACCGAGAGAATCCAGACAAATGTCTCGGTAACACAGACTCATAAGTCAGAACTAAGATAAATTTTTAAATCATAGGCCTCATTAGCGTGATATATATCCTTTTTCTTTGGAAAAAACGGATTTTTAATCTCATTAAATCATCAACATATTCAGATATAATATTTGACCTTGACTGTATCAGACAATTCTTGCCAATACTTTTCAAACGCGAGTCTAGTGATCAAAATCAGTTAAACCAATTAGAAGTTATCGAGCTCCAAAATTTACCCAAACTTATGAAGATAAACTTCGCAATCAGAGTTTATTTCCCAATCATTCAAATATACATTTTTTTCAATATTCTAATTCAAAGTCGTAACCACTAGACCATTTTAGCGATAATAGTTTAGTGGTTTATAGCTCTTAACGTGTAATCGCGCAACGTTACTTTCATGTTCATACATTTAATTTTTTAAAAACTTCTAATACGAGAATAAAAACCGCTAGACGCGGTAAAGATGAGTGAGGCAAACAGTATCTCAGTTACAAAAGAGCTGACGATATCGACGCGAGTGAGGTGTTCACATCAGTTCCTCGCCAATGTCCTCACAACTCATTTACCGAACGACTCTCAAGAATGGAATGTGACGGCCGACGGCAGCATCGTCTTGCTCCCTTACTCACTTGCCGCTTTGCCGGCGGCAAGTGAGAGAGAAAGTTGAATGTGAATACATACTCGCGCTCGCGTTGCCAGTACTTTGACTTCCATCTCGAAAACCGACTTTTGAGGGAGCGCCGTGCAATGGCAGTAACATGAGAAGCGGCAGCGCGAGTAAGCTATTTACACATTCACGCTGTCCACTTCCCTGCCCAATTCCTTGTCCAACAGGACTGAGTGTAAATGCGGTATTACGTTGTAACGATTTATAGATACTGTGGGCGCACAGAGTTTGATCCTTCGACGCGGCGGCAATGAGCGTCCGATCCATTTCCCACTTCGAACACAGAAGGCAGAGAGGTGGCCCGCTGGAGCATTATATAAAATAGAGAACATGGTAAGAGAAAGTTAGTTCCAGCTGGATAATTAATATAGCAAGAATGCACTGGCGATCAGCCGATGCCCAACGGAGTGTGTTGGAGCCAAACCGAAATTTTACCGAGATTTGATCTAATAGACTCACTAGTTCAAGCTGGATTGTTGATCTAGCGAAAACCAACCGAGCCGAAACGAACTGAGTCAAACCAGCCATGAAGCGATTCAGAATTTTAATGAATCGCTCGCAGTAATCGTAATCGTGAACTGAGAGATTACTCCCACCTTTATCCTGGTAGTTTTGTTAAATATGTGTATGTGGATGTACTAACATTATCACCGTATTTTAACGTCAGAAAATACAATTTTATTTTTCTTTACATACAACTGCCATAGAAACTTCCTTCAAGCCAGAGCGGAGAATAAATTATATTTTGTTACATACTTTTATTTTATTGTATTATTTATTTTGCTCAACAGGCCATGTAGGCCCTGGGCGTGAAAAACACAATTACGTTTTTTTTACTATACATATCTAAAATATACAATATTCATTTTTCTATTTAAAAAATACATCATATAAATATATACATATATAGCTCTCATTTTACAATTCATGGCACATTTTTCTGTTACAATTTCTCTTGCGCTCTTCTTACCACTCCTCTCCATTTTTTCGGTCTAATACCTTGTTTCTCCAGTTATCTATTTTTAATTCTCGTAAATCTGCTTGGACGCTGTCAAACCATCTTTTACGGGGTCTTCCTTTCCTTTTTTTTTCCCTACTGGTTTCCTGTTCAATATCATCCTGGTCATTCTATGGTTTTCCAATCTTTGCACATGTCCCAGCGATCTTATTCTATGCGCCTTTATTATTGCGGTGATTTTTGGTTCAGTATACAGCTATTCCAACTCTTTATTTGTCCTTCTTCTCCATCCCATTTGTGTATTTATGCCGCCGTAAATTGATCGGAGAATTTTACTCTCCCATCTTTCTAATCTTTCTTCATCTGCCTTTCTTAAAACCCATAATTCAGCTCCATATACAACCGTAGCTCTAATCACTGTCTTGTAAATTCTTTCTTTTGTTTTTCTTGAAACAAACTTCGACTTCATTAAGGATCTCAGCATTCCATATTTCTGGTTGCCTTTTGTAATTCTGGATTCTATTTCTTTATCTTCATGTCCATTTTCCTTTACTTTCACACCAAGGTAAGTAAACTGTTCCACTCTGTCAAAACTGTATATGTAATCTTTCTTCCCTTGTATTTTTATAAACTCTTCATTGTCTTGCTGTGTATCACCCATTATCATGTATTTAGTTTTCTTTCCATTTATCTTTAGACCAAACCTATTTGCTTCTTTTTCTATCTTTTTCACAATTCTTTTCAATTCTTTCTTTGATTTTGCTAATATTGTTATCATCCGCAAAAGCAATACATTGATGTTCGTTTTTAAATATGGTTTCTTCCATTTTTATGCTGAAATTCCTCATTATTACTTCAAGAACAAGATTGAACAACGTGGTTGACATCGGGTCACCCTGCCTGAGTCCTTGTTTGATTTCGAAGTCCTCTGAGATGTCTTTCCACACTACTTCGCTTTTCGTTTTTGTCAACGTCATTTCAATCAAGCTAATCAATTTTTTAGGGATTTGTAGTTGTTTCAGAGCACGGTATATTTCTTTTCTATTTATACGATCATATGCCTGTTTGAAATCTACATTTTATTGTATTGGTTGATAAAAGAATATATTTTTATTTAAACTAAACCTACGTTTTACTGAGTCTCTTGTACGACGAAACTACCCGTTAAAAAGTGGCGCCAGAGTTTCTATTTTGATGGAAGATGAAATTCTAGTTCTCTTGTGAAAGATTTTTTCATAGTATTTGCTAAATTTGAAGTAACACTCGTCACAAAAGAGCACCTGATAAAGTTTGAGGCTCTTTTATAGCGCATTGTACTTCAAATTTATCATGGAAAAATATTTCAAAGTAAAACTAATTTTATTTTCCATTAAAAAGAAGGGCAAAAACGAAGGTAATTAGAGTCCGTCTCTGTTGGAGGTTGGCATCTTTCTCAACCGGATCGTACCGGCCATAAATCGGAGTCGTAAGTGTACGCCTCAAAAGCCGTATCTATGGTAAGTGCACAATCAAAGGAGCAGATACCGAGACAATCCAGACAAATGACTCGGTAACACAGGCTCATTCGTCAGAACTTAAGATCCGTTCTTGGCGACCGATACGACAACGCGCGTCCTGACGTTCTTTCCCTACCAACATGGATATTTTCTTGGATATTAAATCATCGTAAATTCAGCATTCATTGCTCTTAGGGAATTCGGGTAACACGACGGGATTTCTCCTTGTTTTATTTATGCCCAAATTTTGAGGGGTGAAATTTAAAAATTAAATTAGTGTGTTATGTCACTTGTGATTTAGAATGATAAGAAACAACGTGAGGGAATTTATAATACAATTTGCTCTCTCGCGTTTTCTTGTTTATTTACAATTCCAGACATTGCCAAAAATATTGTACAATAATTTCTAACCTGTCATTTTGCAGCTTTTTTTTTTCTTTGTTTTGGATATATTTGACAAAATGGTTTCAAAATCGATTTCAAAATTAAATGCTTAAATTTTGGCCCGTAATATTTTTTGGGATTTATGGACTAGCTAATAGTTTTTATGCATGGATTGGATATATGTCCCAGTTTTTTAAGGGAACCATTAATGATATTTTAAATCAAAGTTTTATATAAAAAAGGTAGATACCGCTAAAACGTTTTATCAAAAATTACTATAAAACTAAGCCTATTAGCGGTATGTGGTTTACAGTTGAGATTGATATAAAATAAATAGCTTTTAGTCTAGGCGCCAGAGGGGTCACCGTGTCATATTCAATTCTGATGGACAAACTAAACGGTTTCTTATGGATTTTTGGCTGCTGATTACGAATTTTGAGGGAAGATTTCGATCCGAGAGGTCAAAAATAAACAATTTAATTGTTTATAAATTGTTTATAAGGCTCTGGCTCATAAACTAAAAGAGATAAAAAAATGTTTTAAATAAAATTTGTTCCTCAATAAAAACGAAGAAAAAACCGTTTACTATACTTAAATATAACAATTATAACTCCAGATATTGTAAAATTAGTGCACAATGCAAATTGCAAATTGCAAAATAAGTATTTTTCGAAGCTTTATCCATCGTAATTCGGCTTCTACGCATGCAAATAAGTCTTAGAGGATGTCGTTTTATAGCTTAGTTAACAGGCTTCCAAGCAAAGTTTGTTAAATTACTTGATCTGCATTTGTTTTAAAGTTATACCCGTTTGAAGTTACAATTTTCTTAAAAATATTGTACATTCATTTGTTTATAAGGGTTTCAAGCAAATTTGAGCTATAAACATTTATACTTTAATGAACAATAATGATAGAAAAACTCAAAAGGAACAATTTGAGGTTACTAAAATGTTCGTAAGTTTATTTTTGGTCAAGATGTCGATATTTTAATGGCGCGCGCTATGAGGCGCAAGATCGGCTCACCGCGTGAAGGTTCACGCGCTAACTTCTCGATGCAAATTACAATTTCTATGTATACATACGTTATCTTCATTTTTCATTTTTGAAGATCCTAATAAAATTTTATCATATAATTCTTATAATTAAATCATCATACTGTACCTCGTATCACCTTTCATTCTATTTACATTGTCTTCTATTTTTTGCACTAAATGAGAAAAAACATTAAAAACTAATATTTCAGAAGTATAACTAAAAAGTAAGTTGATATTATTTATTAATACTATTTTTACAAACATTTTTTACATGCATCTGCAAATCTGCATAGAGATATACAGGGAATATCAGCTTTTTACATCTGCATAAGTTCTTAGCGAAATTTTAACAGTTACATGGTGGTACAAGTCTGTTCTTGTAGGCAGTAAAACTAAAACTTTTTGAGGCTTCAGAGTCTAATTATCTATATGATATCCATATAAAGTGGATCTAGTTCTTTTGCAGCATCATCAAGTCCCGTCAATTGTGTGTATGCCGCCACATCATCAATGCTCGTTTTATATGCAATGATGATGCTGCAAAATAACTCAATCCATTTTTATATGGATATCATATATTGGCTCATTTTCATGCGTAGAAGCCGAGTTACGATCGATAAAGCGTCGAAGAATACATACTTACTTGACTGTGAGCCAATCTTGCGCCTCATAGCGCGCCATTATAATTTCGACATCTTAGCCAAAAATAAACTTACGAACATTTTCGTAAGCTCAAATTGTTCCTTTTGAGTTGTTTTATCATTCTTGTTAATTAAAGTAAAAATGTTTATAGCTCAAGTTTGCTTGAAACCTTTATAAACAAATTAATGTACAATTTTTTTAAGAAAATTATAACTTCAAACGGGTATAACTTTAAAACAAATAAAGATCAAATAATTTAACAAGCTTTGTTTGGAAGCCTCTTAATTAATCTTTAAAAGGACACCTTACAAGGCTCATTTGCATGAGTAAAAGCCGGGTTACGATCGGTAAAGCTTCAAAAAATACATATTTTGCAATTTGCAATTTGCATTGTGCACTAATTTTACAATATCTTGAGTTCTAATTGTCGGATTTAAGTTTAGTAAACGGTTGTTTCCTCGCTTTTTATTCGGGAACAAATTTTATTTGAAACATTTTTTTATCTCTTTTAGTTTATGAGCCAGAGCCAATTAAAATAAACAATTAAATTGCTTATAACAATTTTTTGACCACTCGGATTGAAATCCCCCCCCCCGAAATTCGTAATCAGCAGCCCAAAATCCATAAGAAACCGTTGAGTTTGTCCATCAGAATTGAAAATGACACGGTGACCTCTATTTGGGGCCTAGACTATTTTCTGTGTATTAAAGTTTATTAAATTGAAACAATTAAAGTATTATTAAATGTTATTATTTTGTTGAGTCACAATATGACAACAACAAATTGACAATATTTAGTTGTCGTTATTTATGTTTTCTGTCAAGAGTCAATAAATACATATTGGTTCATTAATAATAATGTTCTATTTGCGATTAAATAGACAACCAAACAACATACCTTGTGTCTGGTTCATACAAAAAACCTATTTAGTATTACAATGGTATTACCTCATAATTAATATTTTTTTATAAAATCTTTTAAAATCTTTTATAGTGCGTCTAATAATTTGGCCAGAAACTGTATACAACGAAAAAAACAGAATCTGTTCAGATTGTTATCAGTTGTTAAACACCTGATGTTAAAAGTTTTAAAGAATTCTTCAACTGTGAATTTAAACCATACTTTCACTTTCTCAGCTATTATTTTTTTATTTTGTTTCTTAGCGACAAAGGTTTCTCATTTTACGACATATTATTATAGAGCTTTAAGATTTTTATGATCGCCGACACCGACCCTTATATTATTATGCAGGTTATTTTTAATCTCATTTTAGATAAATACGATAAGTAATAAAATAGTATTGGGTATTTCACAATAATATATCTGGTAAAATATCATTACTTACAGTAATTAGGGCAAATTTTAACATTTTATTAGTTGTATTGTACAATATAGCTATATGTTATGAGTAAAATATGATCACATTGTCTTTCAGATCGAAAGATACCTAAATATGGAATTTATAAGATTTTTAAAATCTTCAAACTGCTCCACTAAAAAGTTGCTTAAAATGACATAGTATAGTTTACTTCCGCCGTCCAGAAATATTATCAACAAAACTCTGATTTAAAAACAAATTTTATAAAATTGATTCATAGTTTTGAATTCATCATTAATTTATAAACAAATTTTTGTATCATTAACCAGGTATCTGATGCATTTTTAGAAACTTTATACAGGAATAAAACCAGCATTTTTGTAGGTATAAAACTTAGGTAAAGGATTGTCTCAAAAGATTAAGTAAATATATCCCAAATCTACAATCCCGTATCTACAATAGCTTGTATTTAAACAAAAAAAAATGCAAATCAATGGGACTACTAATCCCATGTACGACCAACAAAGGGAAAATTACAGAAAACTTTAAGTATGAAAGAAACCTTGCGCCTGTATAGGCTGAACATAATTTTTTTCCACCTCTTGTAATTGCTTTAGAATAAATTGTTCTCTCTCTATAATATTGTCTTCAGTGGTTTCACCTCGTGTTTCACAACTCTTACTCGACTCTACTTGATTTTCTAAAAAAACAAAATATTTTAAGTCACTTTTTCTAAAAATGTTTGTGGACAGCGTGTGGATATATTATAAAGACTTTAAAACCTAATTAAAAAAATAAGAAATATTTTTTAACTATGAACATCTCTTACCGCCTAATTCAAGATATAAATCATCCACAGAAAATAAATTTCAATAGATATAATAATCTCGAAAAGTTCTTACCATCCTCGCTAATTATGTATTTCTTTTACTAACACAACTCTTTTAACTAACACAATAATAATAGCCATGTAAAGTTAGGCAGAATTTACTTTGCCATACTAAGGCGATTTGGCGGTTTCTAAATGTAAGCGTAGCATTCTTGAAAATATATTAGCGGTAAGTGCAACATGTTAAGGTATATGGGCGGCAACTGTAGCAGATACCGTCAAAACGCCATAGTATTTAATATTTGCCGCCAAATGGCTTAGTATTTTAATTAAAAAGGTAGATACCGCTAACAAAATTGTAATTTTATTTAAAATATAATGCTTCTACAACTCCAAAGACTTTCTAAATATATGTATTCTAAATACCCTGTTCTACCTAGAAATACAAAAATCTCATTTTCGATAAAAAAATCAGTTACCGCCTTTGAGCTTAGCATGGCACTCACGGCAGTATAGTAAAGTATATAGATTTAACCATAATAAAGCAAAGCTTTTATAAAGACGTTATCTTTATTTATCTCTATAGTAAATAAAAAATCGTCACGACACATGAAATAGATGAAAAAGTCATTTTACTCAACCCAGAACTTAGGGGAGTCCGTTTTACGAATGTAAACATTTCATTTAACAAAACTATACAGTGATGAACAAAAGACGGACAAACTAACGGACAAAGACGGACAAAGAACTAACAAAAGATGGAAAAGGTAATATATTGTGAAGTAAAGAGAGATGAAACTAGTAGAGGTAGAAATTATCGACATACACGTATAAATTAAGATTACGTTACATAGTTTCCCACCTTTTTACTGTGACAGGAGAATTTAAAAAAAAAAAACTCCTATCACAGACGTCTAACGGTGGAAAACTATGTAATATAATGTTAATTTATACATTTAACCCTTATCCGGGCAACAAATTTTACTTACGTAACCGGGCAACTCGGATCCGTTGGGCCCACCACTGTTCTTGAATGTACTATTCATATTTACCCATATATTTCTAATATTCTTTTTGATTTTTTATAAAGTTAAATTTAAATTGTGTAAATTATAAAAAGGTGCAACTATAGTATGCAGTCTATCTCGAGTGTGCGATCTACCAGAAGGATTTGCACAAAATAATGAAATGGAAGAGAACTTTTGTAGAAAAAATATTTATTGACAAGTAATAAACATTTGAAGCCAAATAAAGATTTAATTAAAAAATAAATAAAAACTTTTGTAAATCTACCAGGCCATTTTATTTGAAAGGAGGGGTTGATGTTTACGCATACCTGGAAAAAGATTACGGTGTTGTTGTCTTTTATTATTGTCTGAAAACACTTCTGATAAAAGATTATGGTAATTAGCAGCTCATGTATAAAGTACCGACAAAAAAGAACTTTACAAAATGAAAAAAACGCATAAGTCAGACGAATATTATTATTTTAGTTTTATAAATTAATACTTTGTCATATCAATTTAATATTTTAGTTGGGACTAAGCCACAAGATTAGCTTATTCCCAACTAGAATGGCAAAATAATATGACAAATTAAATTGTTATTAACTATTAGGTTAAAAAAAATAAAAAACCATAGATTAGTCATTTATTTTTCTTTATTGCAATACTTACAAATTTTTTAATTATCGACTTTAATTTTAGTATCGAAAAAATACTATCATCGGTATCAAACGACTGATAGCAGATGCATTATTTATTTCAGAATATTTATAGGTACCTACTTAACAATATTATTGCATTTCAACAATGATTATCAGTTTTTAAAATTCATTTAGAATAGATATAACACCTATTGTAAGAATCTCTTTGATGTTCACATCAAAGAGATGTTTACATTATTTGTTACACGTGTAGACTTTATTATTTGATTTCCGGAATCATAAAAGTCGTTTAGATAATCCACAAAAGCATTACCTGACTGCCAAATTAACTTCTGTGATAACTATTTAGACTTTAGGTATAAATAAAAATATGGTCCGATGGGCCCGTGTTCCCCATTTGCGTGACAAAATTCTTTCGACGCAATGATTTCACCAATGATGATGAATATTTTGAATAGCTCATGACTATGTTGAAGGAAACATACTTTTAAACAAATTCAGTGATGCATAAAATTCAATAAAATTTTTTTTATCAGTTTATGATAAAAGAATTGGCATCTCGGGCTCATTGGGCCCACCTTGCCCGGATACGGGATAAATCGATAATTTCCACCTCTACTAATTTCATCTCTATTTATTCACAATGTAATATATTTTCCATCTTTTGCGTTATTTTGAAAGTTATTAGCGCGTGTATGTTTCTACACTCACGAACAAAAATAGTGCATTACTTTGAGTCTCTTTCTTTTTTTTTTTTTTTTTTTAACCCCACATTTATTACAATCTATCTATACAATCTAAACCTAAATGTTTAGGTAGATAACAGACAATAAGTAATAGGACTGACAATAATTAGGAATGACATGTAGGGAGGCATCCAGTGATGCACCCCTTTTTTAAAACTTAGCCTACAACACTGACTATTTCTGACATAAACTTATACACATTAATTTAGTACCTATTGTTCACTTAACTCTAACGGAACTTTTCGTTTTAACCTACGAACAGTACACGGTTTATTCACTAAATTTTTTGCTAACACGTTTGGATGCACTTTAAGTTTTTCTGAATGTTTTTTCGCGCACTTTTTGATGTCATCTTTGACGTATGGTAGTCCGGCGTCCCGATGGATGGCTTCATTGGTTATGAACCATGGAACTCCTAGTATTGATCTCAATATTTTAGACTGAAATCTTTGTATGATTTCAATGTTGGAATGTGCGGCGGTTCCCCATAATTCTATCCCATAAGTCCACACTGGTTTTAGGATGGATTTGTAGATTAATATTTTATTTTCAGTTGATAGTTTTGATTTTTTGCCCAGCAGCCAATATATGGTTCTTAACTTATGACCCAGTTGTTTTCGCTTAGTAAATATATGCTTCCTCCAGTTTAATCTTCTGTCCAAGTACATACCTAGATATTTGACTTCATCCCCTTGTGGGATTCCTTTACCGTTTAAGTATACAGCCGGACATGTTTCCCTACGCGTGGTAAATGTTAGGTGTAGCGATTTGTTTTCATTAATTTTGACTCTCCATTTTGTCATCCATTGTTGAATTTTATTTAGATTATTTTGTAAGATTTCTGAGGCTATTTTGGGATTTTTGTTCGATGATAGTATTGCCGTATCATCCGCAAATGTGGCTGTAGTGATATGTGTATCTGTCGGTAAGTCAGCAGTGAACATAAGGTATAATATAGGTCCTAGTACACTTCCTTGGGGCACCCCAGCGAGAATTTGTTGTATGTTTGTGTATTCATTCTCATACTTTACCTGGAAGTTTCTGTTGGTGATATATGACTTTAAGAGTATATAGTAATTTGTAGGTAAATTCTGTTTTAGTTTACATAATAGGCCTTTATGCCAGACTTTATCAAATGCCTGACTTACGTCCAGAAATACCGCCGAGCAGTACCTATTATTTTCAAAGTCCTCGTTGATTCTCTCTACAATTCTATGTACCTGTTGTATTGTTGAATGTTGTTTTATAAACCCAAATTGGTGTGGTGGTATTAGTTTTTTGTTTTCTATTATAGGCATTAGCTTAGTAAGTGTCAGCTTTTCAAAAACTTTGGATACCACTGGAAGAAGACTAATAGGACGGTAGGACTGTACATTTTCTGGTTCTTTTCCTGGCTTTAGTATCATTGTTATTTGTGCTAGTTTCCACTGTGATGAGAAATGACCTAGTCTCATTATAGAGTTAAATAACTGTGTCAGAAATTGGAAGCCTTTCTCTGGGAGTTGCTGAAGAGTTTTTCCTGTAATCAGGTCGTATCCTGGAGCTTTTTTTGGATCGATGTTGTGTTGTATAATATTTTTTACCTCATTTTTTGTGAATCTTTTTTCAGGAAGTTCTAGTTGATAAGGTTTTGTGAGTATCGAAATAATTTCTTCTTCAGTTTGTAGTGAGTAATTTCCCTCATTTGGTGTAAAGACTTTTTTAAGGTGTGTCGCAAATGTTTCGGCCTTTTCTAGAGGACTTCTCGCCCATTGTCCTGTTTGTGTTCTTAGTGGTGGGACTGTATAGTTCTGCCTTCGTAGAGTCCTTGTGGCCTTCCATAACGAGTAGTCAGTAGCTTGAGTTGCATCTAGTTTTTGTAGGTATTCCTCAAAGCTTGCATTTTTTTCTGCTATTATCAATTTTTTTAGGTCTTTTTGTGCTTTATTGAGGTTTGTTTTACTTTGAGGTGATCTTGATAATTGCCATTGTTTTCTGAGTTTTCTTTTCTCAATTATTTTTTCATGTATTGTATTGGAACAGTGTTTGTTCATATGTCGATTTGTAGGTAATGGTGTTGAGTTCCATGCTGCTTCCTGTAAAACTGTGTTAAAATGTTCTACTGCTTGTTCGATTTGTTTATCGGTCTTTAGTGGGATGTCTAAATTGATTTGATTATTTACTTGATATCTAAAATAACTCCAATTTGTTTTGTTGTTGTGTAATATACAGCTCCTTTCTATTTTTGTTATGTTTTTGCTTACAGTTATGATAACAGGTGAATGGTCAGAGGATAAATCGTAACAAGACTTTGGTTTAAAATATTTTTCATTTATTCCTCTCACTATAGCAAAATCGAGGAGATCTGGAATTTTCGCAGGGTCTGTAGGCCAGTATGTTGGCCCCCTTGTGGTTACTATGTTCAGATTATCTATTAGTATTTCTTTTTGTAGTTCACGGCCTTTGGTATTAATAAGTCTAGATCCCCACATTAGATGTTTTGAATTGTAGTCTCCGCCACAAATAAACCTAGGTCCAAGTGTATCAAAAAAGGTTTTAAATTCTGGTTGTTTAATTGAATGTTTTGGTGGACAATATATAGCTGAAAAAGTTATAGGTCCTGTCCAGTCTTCTACAACTACATTTGTGGCCTGAATATGTGCTTTTTGATAGAGAGTTGTCTGGTAATGTTTGATGTTGTTTCTTATAATGATTGCTGTCCCACCATGTGCAGTTCCATCTGGATGTGTTGTGTGATATATTTTATAGTTGTGAAATTTTATGAAACTTTTTTTCGTGAAGTGTGTTTCTGAAATCAGTATTATGTCTAATTGGTGATTAACTATAAATGCATACAACTCATGTTTGTGTTGTGTCAAGCCATTAGCATTCCATATGGCAAATTTTAGTGTATTAGCCATTAGTTCATTTTTGAGACAAGTGTTGTTAAAAAGTTTAGCATGGTGCTCATTTGTTCCATAAGCCCTTTCATCATATTCTTTAACTCCTGCATGTCATTTGCCTGAGTGACCATTGTAATATCTTGTTGGTTGGTATTTACCATTTGAGCATATGTAGGTCTTTGTGTTGTACTTATATTTGTTGTAGCCACTGGTAGCTGTTGGTTTTGTAGTTGATTCGGTGACTCTTTCTTTCTTAAGGTTGGAAATCTTGCTTCTTGCAGTTGTTTATGTACACTGCATCCTCTGTAATTCGCTGGGTGGTTATTACCGCAAAGTACACACTTTACTAGATCAGATCTAATTTTGTTAGGGCAATCAGCTGTTTTGTGATTTAGAGCACATTTTACACACCTGTATTGATGATAGCAGAAATTTTTTGTGTGACCATATCTTTGACATCTGGTACATTGTACTAATTCTCTTTTTAGCCTTGGGGCTTCGACATCAATTTTTGCGTTGAGTAAATATTCCATCTTATAAATTTCTTTATTATTATCTTGCATTTTTAAGTCCACAAAAAATAGTGGTAGGGGTTTTTTTGTAATTCTTTGTAGTATATTCGTTATTTGTAGAACTATATGTCCTTGGCTCTCTATTTGTCTTTTTTGTTTTCTTGTATATTCACTGTAGGATGAAGATGGCGAATCACTACTCTAAAGGGTTTATCTTGCTTCTTACGATATGTATGATATTCGGTTTTTTTCTCATCAAGTGCTTTTATTATACTGTCGTATATTTCAATTGTTTGGGCCTGTACCTTGACTTGTTCTTCATTCAACACTCTGATTAAATGTTTATCTTTGGCTATAGTGTTTAGTAGTTCGTTTAATGGTTGGATGTTTTTAACACCGGCAATAAATATTGGTGGGGGCTTCTCTTCCTGTTTTTTTTCCTCTTCAGTATCTGCTTCTTGTGTCTCTTCATTAATTAATACATTAAATTTATTTGCTGTTGGTGTGTTGAGCCAGTAGTTATCTATTTTGGTTTGTTTAAGTTTGGAATGTTGTTCCGGACTGGTTCTCCCACGTTTTTTATTTGGAACTATTTGCCATTCTTCATCATTTGCTTTGGATGTGGATGGGGGTTGATATTGTGGTAATGTACTTTGGACTGAATACTGGTATTGAGGTTGATATAACTGCATTGGCTGGTTTGGCTGGCTTGGAGCGAAATTTTGCTGAATTTGTGATGCAGGATGTGGTCCCATTTGCATTTGTTGTGGAAAATATCCTAGTTGTTGAACTGTTAAGTTTTGGTCGCTGAGGTTCATTTGGCTAGATGTTGGACATTGAGAGTATGGAAATGGATACTGATTATATCCGTTCGACATTTTGATTTAAATATTAATATTAGTAAGAGGTGTTACCTTGATTGGTGGATTCCAAAAATAAAATTCACAACACATTTTTGACACAATCGCCAGCACTAATATTAATATACTTTATTTTTTATTATTTAATTTGTTTTGAAATAATTAATTTGGTTGATTTAAATATATAAAATCTGTTTTGTATCACTACACCAGAATTATTTTTAATAAGTCTCTTTCTAAAGCAAAATGTTTTCCTTTTGAAAAATGTTGTACCTTTTATTGCCAAATAAGCTATGTCGTACTATTCTGCATACATTTATTATCAAGGAACTTGAATATTGAAGAACTACAACAAATTTATAGAGAAATTAATGAAATTGTCTGATTTTGCTTATAAAATTTTAGAAAGAGAAACAGTAATGACTATAGTACACTTTTTACGGCAAAATTGTATCAATTTATTACTTAATTATTATGTTATAATTTACTTCAAAAAACTAAAACTTGATTTATTAAAAATTGTTTTACCGTGTCGTTTATTTACTATTAAGGGTCAAAGTTAAGTTTTAACATGGGCTCTTATGGGAATTCTTAAAAAGTTAATAACTTTTAACCCACATTTACGATTTTTAATTATTTGTGCTTAAATTAAAGGTTTTTTTATAAGGAATAACATATTAAAAAATGAGGATTGTTTACCGTACCATTTATTTTTAATTTATTTATTATAATTAATTCCGTCATTTATTCCGTAATTTCCGTAATTTATTATAATTTATTTTTATAAAGTATTCAATACTGAAACATATGATTTGAGTATCCTGCTATAAATGCATTGTTACCAACTTTCGCTTGCATATAAGTTTTCCCTTTCCTCTGAGAGGCATACCCCGCAACGAAGGTGTAGAACGTCGTTTCTCTCGCGCATTTTCTTGTTTATTTACAGTTTCAGACATTGCCAACAGTATTGTTCAATAAATTCTAACAAGCCATTTTGCAGCTTTTTTTCTATATTTTAGAAATACTTTTTCAAAGCAGAAAAGGGAGCAATTGCGTTATATTATTCGAATTTTTTTTAACTTCCTTTATTTATTGGAATCTTTTATCTACACAGTCGAACCAGCTTATTGGAATAGCCTTCATGAGGTGTAAAAGTATTCCTATAATAGGGATATTCTAATAACCGATGATAACTATATATTAAAAACGTTTCGGGACCTCAAATTTCTATTCGTTAAGCCGGGATATTCCTACAACCGGTATTTTAATAAGCGTGTTCGGCTGTATAACAATAAACAATATGTTTGATAGAAATAAAAAAATCAGTGGGAGCTACACCCAGTGGTAAGCATCCTTTACCTTTATTTTGTTTATATTAAAAAATATCTAGCTTTTGCACAAATTGAGTAATTTTTATCTAAATAGATCCTACCGATATAAATAATATCTAGAGGATCCATTCTTTTTAGTCTTCTAAGCAGTGGTGGGGTCAGGAGCTCGTTGGCGAGTGGATTTGGATGAGTCTCTTAAAGTAGTTTGTACACTGGGTGACGGTTGCTTCTTTAACAGTTTCCACGTTTTATTTAGTTCATGATGAATAACATAGTTTGGCCCATACCATGGGGCATCGCAGATACTAACGGCTTCCCAGATTTGAATTCCGTCAAACTTTGCCGATCCAGACAGTGACGGCTCGTGGCCTTGGAGACAGGGTCGGCAAGGTTTTTTTGTCTCCTCGTGTAGGTATACCATCAAACTAAAAGACTTAAATCATCATAGGAGATTTTGTTGTTTTTGTTTTTTTTATTTGATGTATTTGATATTCTCTCTTGTTTCATGGTGTTTCGACAATACGTGTTGATTCTTTTGAGACAAGATAAATCCCGTTTATTTGAGGCAGAAATTGGTGGTAGTGGTGATAAGAAAATTGATGAACAGTTTGTTGTAATGAATTGCAGTACTTACTATATAGAATTATACATACATATTTTAACTTATCCCACTTTCTGAAAATATTTGGATCGGCATAATTTTTAAGTACCTAACTTGTAATAATAAATATTTTGGAAATTCTTTGGCAAAGGGAACTTTTAAATGTTGAATCGTAAAAGAGGTCAAAAATGTGCAAATCTTCAAAATTCGAAAAACGAGTATCTATTTGCATATATTCCGGTAGGTGTGTTGCTGGAATTAATTGAAATGAAAGTAATAAAACGATAAAGGAATAATGTGTACAACGAACGGTAATCTGTTTATTTATTTGGTGTGAACAAGCGGTCTGTTGTTGACCTATATCGACAATCGAAGGGTGTGTGTTGTGCAAACGCTGGTAGTAGACTGACTGGGTCGAACGAAACCCCACTGTTATGTCAACTGATTTGCGGTTTCCTAGATAAACCAGAGAAAGCCATAAATTGAGAAACTTTATGGATTTCAAGAATTTTGACATAACGACGCTGGGGACATCGTAATCCATTAAGAAGTGTTTCTGTGAAAGAAATATTTATCTTATTCAATCTATTTAACGTTTCTTTTAACATCTGCTCTGTATTTACATGTGAATTTATGACACATATTAGGTATTTCGTTTTGCGAAAAGTTATTAAAAACTAAAAATTAAAATTAGCAGAAAATAGTAATTACAGCGTAATGCTGTACATATAATAATAGTAGTTATCCAAAATTTCAAGATATACCTACTCGTTTTTCGAGATATGTATCATGTCGGTGTCTTTTTTGGGATGGTTCGGAAATATCAAGCGAATCCAAAACGTCACTGCGTATATATTGGAAACTACTATCATTACGGAAATCTCTGAGATTTTGCACCAGCTTTCGTATTCTATTTTTGGAATTAATAATGTCAGCTGACTGATTTTGAACAACAATGAATATCTTGGGCTAACTCTGTCTTAAAAATATTTAAAAGAATATTAAAAGAGTAATCATTTAATAAAGTTCTCAAACCGATTGCTTCACGGATCGAGGTATCGCCGCTTTCAAAATCATCGCCTTCTATAATAAAATCAAAAACTTTCAAAAGCTGTTCACGAAAATCTGCTACAGATACTAAAACTATCAGAGATAATCTGCTTAGATAAAACTAACCGATATTTAAAATTTCATCGCGTCTGACAAACTGTTCGCTGTTTTTTCGAAACAAATTTGTTCTAAAGCAGTAATCCGTTTAGGTGAACTGTCAAGGAAAGACGATATTCTTTATTTTTTTACACGTATCATGCAAAACTAAATTCATTCTATGCGCATCATCATAGTGAGTAAATAAAGCTTGTGATGCAATAGTTTTAATTTTTACCTGGAGACCATTCAATTCACCACACATCACAGCAACGCCGTCATAAGATTGCCCCAGTTTGCCCTACTAATTTATTTTTGATATCAAAAAATTTTCTTTAAAACACCAAAAATATATTCTGCCTTATTGCTTTTACTCACGTCTCTAAAACCTAAAAACCTCTCATATCGAACAACAATAATTGATAATTGTGAATGACATGATAATCAGAAGTTTCATCTACTTCCAGCTAAAAGCAAATGGTTTTCTAAATCTCAGATTCAATAACGTTATTCAAAATGTAACTATTTGATTATGTGTATTAGTTCATTCTGTATTACGAATACACTTCGAATCAGAAAGTAAATATTTCTAAAACAATTTTATTAATTCTCTATAATTACTTTGATTTTTAACAAATGCTTCGATCCATCATGTCCACTAAATGATAATTCCTGATAACTTAAAAAAATTACAATATCAAACGACGTAAAACGGCGTGGGTATTTTTTTTTGAAAATTTCTGCCGATGCGATGCTCCAAATGAAACACCGACCGGCAGATTTAAATGTGCCGTACCTGGCCGCTTAATGCCCACGGAGAGAATGTATGTATGTTCGCTTTCGCTTGCTCATAGACTTATTATTTCGTTGAGTTTTACGTGTAAATCGTCAAGCTACGGATGAGTGGGGTACGGCTAGCCGAAAAGTCAGATGAATGGCTAGGATCATTCATTTTTTTGAGAAATCTGTTATGTGCAGGGAACACTTAACGCTCGGATTGATCAAATCCTTTTAAAAACCATGAATAAAATTTAGTCTGTATTATCTGACAGATTTTTTTTACTTCACAGATACAAATATTAAAAAAATTTATATCTATAATTGTGTGGGTCGGCACTGCCGACCCTGCCGACCCTGACCGGCCGCCACAGGATCCAGATCAGCCATAGTATTGCCTTATTAAGAAAAAGTTTGTTGTCGATACTTAAACCTGTCTCCCGATTCATAAACCGGTACATTTTCTTGTAAATTATGCCCAGTTGTAATTGTTTAGACAATATATGTTTCCCCAGTGTAGGTGATTATCTGTTAGTTCACTCATTTTGTTCAAAAAAAGGGGTTACCTGGAAAATTTTTCGGAAGTTTTGGAAATTGGTTATTTTATGGATTTAGTATCTCCGAATCTCCGCCTCTCGTGTCGCCATATTAAAAAAGTGGCGCCTAATATCAGTTTTTTTGGAATATCTCCTTTTCGAATTTCCGAAAAAAAAACATGTATGTACAAAATAAACTAGAAAAATTTTCCTACAATTTATGTATTTATATATTTTTCTGTTTTTCGTGTATATTTTTCTAAAATATTCTACTATTATTGCTGCCGGTATTTATCCTTTCCAGTCAGATCACTTGTTCGCTATGTGTATGAAAAATTCCGTGTCAATCCAAGCGGATCTTTAAAATATGGAGTAAAAACCGAGAGTAAATGAACTAAATGACTTTAGTACGTTATTTAGTTGAAGCATAAAGTTAAACCTATTATCTCGTGTGTGCATTTACGTGCAACACACTTGAGACCGCCATAATTTACTCGTTTAACTGGTTTATGTCTTATAATATGTTTGTTAAAACGGCTACATAACGTAGTTTGGGACTGTTAATGTACTTTCATTGATATTATCTAGCACCACAGAAGTTTGTTGCAACGGAATGCCTGAATACCGGCAAAACGGAGATTTACATACAGGTCAGTGATTTTCAGGCGATTGGACTGGTAAAGTGCCAAGTTTTAAAATCATCGTTTATTGCTAATCTTTATGGAGATGTGCATTTTAGGAAAAATAAGTTATTTGTGAATATTCCCAGCTAAAGGTAAATATGCGATTTTTGTTTTTGAAAAAGTTAAAGTGGCACATTCCGTTCAAAAGTGTAATAACACAAAAAAAATCTTTTTCTCCCAAGAAAAAGGCATTACACATAATCTTTTCCCTCAGAAAATTGTAATATCACAGCCTTAAAAATATTTTTGGGTAGATGGGTGAAACGGTATCTCACAATAATTAAAAAATTAAAGCTCATGGTCCAAAAATATTATCATTTGAACTTGTAACAATAAGGTGCTCTAGTTTCTGGTAAAAACATATTAAAAAAGTATTAATTCAAAAAGCAATTATATAATAAATATCTACCAATTTGTTTTAATGTTTTATTTGGAGAAAAATGTCGTAAATAAAATTTTTTGAAGAAAAACTGTATAATTTCGAATCAAAATATCGTTTGTTAGTTGTTATTTTCTTTAAAAAATATTTTTTTATATTATTTTAGTCAGTTGTAACAAGCAACATATTGATACAAAAGGTAAATGTATACTAACTAAAATAAAAAATATTATATTAGAAAATAATCAAAGCAAATACACCCGTCAACTCTACGTCAACCAAACTTGTGTAGAAAGAAACAATAAAGCATTACAATTATCTCTGCAGAAGAATATACCAACAACCAAGAGATAAGAGTGCACATTGGAAAATCTAGATTCACCTTCAACTTTAACCTCACGTGACTAACATTGGGTCTGTGAGACCGACCAGTTAGAGTTTTTACGATTATATCCAAATCGTTCGTTATGAAAATTCGCCGCCTTCAGTAGCTGCCTGATTTAGATGCCTGTTTTTAGTGTTGAAGTTTGAGTCTTCAGTATCAACTAATTATGCAATTATCGGCAAATCTTGTCTCAGAGATTCATGTTGGACCCATGATCTACTCGATGAAAAAAATATTTAGATTAACGAAAGACTCTGCAAACAAGTGCTGATAATTTACTAACCCAATTGCCAGGAGCACAAAGTGAACCTAGGTACAAGAAAACAGCAATGGAAATATTAAGGTTGTTTTTGACAAATCAGATGTTACGTGATTGTTTTATTTTCGTTGGTACTTTGCTAATGTTCAGAGGTTTAATAATTTAAAAATAGGTATCGTTTATGTTTAATTTTACTCCTTCAGGGAGTAAACACAATCCTATGCTTGAAAGTGTGTCAATGGAAACATTTTTCTATGTCGGTCTCTGAGACTCGACGTTAGCTTTAATGTTCAGAAAACCTATGTTAATAGCGGAAGGTTAACCGGATGGGGTCTTCTTCAAGAACTTTAACCTCTTTCTTCATATAAAAGTAAGAAAGCTGCGATGCTACCTCTTCTCTCTCCTTTTTATGGTGTTGAATCGTGGACTTTGAATGCGCAGGAAATTGGAAGTATTTGAGATGTGGCTATCACGCGTGGACTGACCGAGTTACAAATGAGGAGGTACTCAGAAGAATGAAGGAAAACTGAGAGGTACTGACCACTATCAAATCTTGAAAGATAAAATACTTCGTACACATTATGCGCAATGAATCCAAATATGCCCTCCTACAAGCTATTCTATAAGAAAAAATATTTGAAAAGAGGAGTCCAATAAGAAGGGGAACATCCCGGTTCAAGAAACCAAGAACCTGGTTTAACACAACATCTGTGCAGCATTTCCTTGCTGCTGCAGATAAGATAAAGATTGCCATGATGATCGGCAACATTCGTCACGGATAGGCGCATCAAGAAGAAATATACCCGGCGTAGTACTGACAAACTTTTTTGCATCTTATTGTAGGTGGCAAAATTGACATCCTCAGCAAAATTCAGCTTGTTTGTCTCGTTTTTAGAGATCAAACCTCTGACGAATGGATATAATGGATTATAATGGATCCATTTTTATTGGATTTTATCTAAACATTTTTGTGAAAAATGTAAGTCTACCCAAACTTTAAAGTGACAATGTCAAACAATAATTATTATGCTACCTCCGATCTGAATTAATAAGTGATTCCATCCCCTTCTTAAATTACAAATTTTTTGTTGGCTCTATATTGTTATCTACGTATCGTCAGAGGTTTTATCGTTAAATTTTTCTCGCAATCTCTCTCTTGTTGTTTCCCATTAGTAAGGATCGTGTTTTCTTCCAATATTCCTAACAATGTTTCTCCATTGGTCTCTATCTTCAGCTGCTCTAAGAGCTTCGCAAAATAAGTTTCCAGCTGAATTCTTTATTTGGTCGGACCATCTAGTTTGTGACCATCCCCTTGATCTTCTCCGCGGAACGTTTCCAGAAACAATTATTAATCTGTCCAAACTGTCGTCACCTCTGCGAACCACGTGACCAAAGAATTGCAGTATTCGTTGCAGACATATTGTAGACAGCCTTTTTTTAATCTTGAGTTGGTTTAGAATGGTTTGTCCTATGAGCTGTCCAAGGTATGCGCAGCATTCTTCTCCAGCACCACATTTCAAAGGCATCAATTTTTTGGCGCTCGCATGGCGAAGAGTCCAAGTCTCTGCTCCGTATAAAAACATTGAGAATACAAGGACATTCACCAGTCTCATCTTGATATTTTGAGAGATAGATCTGTCTTTCCAAACTTTAGTTAGGCGACTCATTGAATTTTTTGCCATACCAATACGTCTCCGAACTTCTGCTTCACAGTTACCATCTTTAGTTATACTAGACCTGAGATAGACAAAGGTGTTTATTATCTGGTATTCTTCTAACATGTTAGTCAGTTGAATAGTGTCGAATCTGTCGACCACCATTATTTTTGTCTTAGCTTTATTGATTTTTAGACCAACTTTATTGCTTTCATACTCAAATCTTCGCAGGAGATCAAACATTTCTTGCTCATTTGCTGCTATAAGTGTAGTGTCATCAGCAAATCTTAAATTGCAGATTTTCCTATTAGCTACTGTTACTCCACCGGCCCATTCTTCTAAATCCATCCTAATGACATGTTCACCATAAATGTTAAATAAGTCAGGTGACAACATGCATCCTTGTCTAACACCTCTCTCGTTCTTGAATTGGTTTGAGAACTTATGATCTAGTCGTACTGTCGCTATATTGGACTGGTACAGATTTTTAATAAGTGTCACCAGGTGCATTGGTACGCCCATTTCTATTAAAATTGACCACATATTTATCCAGCTTACACAATAAAACGCCTTTTGGTAATCAACGAAGCATAAAATCATAGGTACTTGAAATTCTCTAGACTTTTCAATGAGTTGTCTAAGGTTCAGGATTTGTTCCCTTGTACCTTTACCCTTTACAAACCCCGCTTGTTCCTGAGGTATTTGGTAATGTAGATAGGTTTTTAATATGTATTTGATGATGTGTAAAACGATTTTACTAGCATGTGTTATTAGTGACAGTTTGTGGTAGTTTTTACATCTGGTAGTAGTTCCTTTTTTGTGTAGCGGGATATAAATTGAGGTTCACCAATCAGATGGCCATTAACAGCGACACAGATAGAATGGATGATATTATGTAATCCTTTGTCACCTAGTAACTGTAGTATTTCACATGGTATTGAATCAGTGCCTGGGGATTTATTTCTCTTTAGTGACTTAATTGCATCTTTGACTTCAGCGAGTAAGACAGTAGGGTAGTCAGAGGGCCACTGATTTTCTGCTGATACCTCGTTATTTTTATATAGCTCGCCACAGTATTTTCGCCATGTTTCCAATATTTAGTCAGTATCGGTCTTTAGATTACCTTCCTTATCTATTACAGACCACGTTTGAGGTTTAAATTTTCTGATAAGGAGTTTGATCTTCTGGAATAAATCCCTCAGATCATTCTTACAGCGAAAAATACTGAAAAATTTTGTTTTCAATATTTCCACAAAAGGCTATAGCGGGATAAGATGGTCAAAAATGCCCCCGCACCGATCAGCGCCGCTACTTATCTTTTCGATAAAGGATATAAAATTATGCCCTCATGCAAATTTTTACCTTCCCAGAGGTCCTAAAACTTTTTAAATCGAGAAAAGAAGAATTTTAAGGTTTTATTTTTTTGTGAGCGCAGTTTTACTTGGAAAAACCTGAAAAAATTCAAAAAGTTGTATCTTTTAAACACAAAACAACCTGATTTTTTTCAGATTTTTGTAATAAAAAATGAGCGCAGGAAAAATTTTTGAAATTTTCAAAACAATTTTTCAAATTTTCAAAAAATTTTAGGTTATGATAATATAATTTGACCAACTTTCAAATAGTATTTTATTGTGTACTTTTTGCCGTTCTTTTGAATGGCAGAGGCAGAATTTTTAATATCTGAGCGGAAAGAACGAAAAAATCGAAAAAACCGTTTTTGGCTGTCACGAGATGCATCTCGGGACAGCCAATTTTAGGATTTACGATCCTTACTACAACAACTGAGAAAATAATACAAGTGTGAATTTTGTCATAAAATTTGGTATGTGGGGTTATAATAATATTTGGAACAACTTTTCCAAATAACTTTTTTCGATATCTCTAACGCGAAGCAAATCGAATCACATCGAAAATTCACCCTGTTTGTGGATTCGCAGTAGGCTGCGTTTAAAATTTAAAGTTCAGTTGACTATTTTAAAAATTGTGAACCATCAACCACTATGACTGCGACATTTCAAATCTGTATATATTTTGATAGCCGAAACATAGGGGTGTCTTGATCTTAAATGCGACACACTGTATCTTATCCATTCGATAATTTATTGCAACTAATATTGTCATATTTTTTACCGATTCAAAATATACAATGAAAATACTGACTAATTCACTAATTTTATCATGAAAGTTCAAATTGATTGCATTGAAATATTGAACCAATTAATGTGTATTAATATAATAATATTATTACAATTATTATAATATAATAGAGTGAGTTTTATGTATAGAATTATATTCCCTATACCTAACTGCCATAGTTTCGGAGTTATTGCTACATTGATTAAAAAAAATTAAAAAAATTATAAAAATCAATTTTTTAGGCCAGTGTAGGCATTATTTTACGTTCTTTGGATCATTGGGAACAAAAAAGGTCTTCTATAATTTTTCTCTAAAGTTAATCGTTTTCGAGTTATAAAAAATCTAAAACTGAAAAAAATCGAATAATGACGATTTTCAAGGTTCAAAAACAAAAATGAAAAATATTATTTTTGAAACTGCGGTGTACCCAAATTCAAGCTAAACCCTTTTCCAGGAGCTCGCTATAAAATTTTTTGGCACATTTTATTCTAAAACATTGCTTTTTAATAAATGTTAATGAAGCGCATATGAGAGGACCGGCGATTAACAACTAAAAAACAATATTTTAGAATGATAGGCTATTGATTATGTACTATATAAAGGAACTACAACGTTAACGGGGTTTTATTATTTCATATGGTCAATGAATCTCTATATATGAAAAAATCGTGGAGTGCTACCACTTAAAGAGATGCGTTTTTGAGAAATGGGTGATTTAGTCCCTGGGCACAGGTTATATTAGGGTGAGTTCTATGCACTTTTGGTAAAAACATATCTACATAAAAATTGCTCCTGGTTAAATTTCCTATCTAAATATCATTTTTAATGTCAAAGATACTTTTTTTTACAAAAATATATTCAAAAGAAAAAGCACAAAGAAACCCAAAAGAAAGAAATTTTGTTTTTTGTCCCATAACTTTTGTCCACGGGGATATAGGTATAGACGTTGCTTCAGAGAAGAAAAATATAAATATTTTCTCTTTAAAATGATGTTTGGTAGAGGTCATTAGGATTTACAGTTTTCGAAATATGATTTTTCAAAGTTCGCCACTCACAGCAATTTTGGGCAATTTTCCTTGTTATTTCGCAAATATTGTTCTGTAACTTTTTTCTACATAACTTTAGGCATATGCAATGGCACATGTAAGAGGAATAGAAATCAATTACCTTTAAAATGTTCTACTGTATAATGTTGTACGACTTCCTTTAAAGAGGTTATCTTTTTCAAGACTTTATACTTTTAACGAGTTTTTATATTTTTACGATTATTTTTTAAATTCCCTATTATAACTTTTTTTCTACATTTAGGTATATATTATATAATAAAAAAGAAAGGTTATTCTGTTTACTTTAAAATGGTGTATTATAAAAAATTCTAGGATTATTTTTGAATACGATATACTTTTTCAAAATATAATAAGTACTTAAAATAAATTCCTCATTATAACTTTTTTATGTGATTGTGTGTTATGATTGAATCTTATTTTTATAGGTAATATTTTGGATCCAATTGACTCGGCTGTGCAAACTTCAAAATATGGATTAATTCCAATATTTATTGTCAAAACTCCTGCACCACAAGCTTTGCTTGAAAAAATAGCATGTAAATGTACCAAAGGATGTACAAAAAACTGCGGTCGTAGGAAGATAGGAATTAGTTGTTCAATATTCTGCAAAGGGTGCATGTGCATGGGTACTAATTGTGGGAACTCTAAGATAACTGATGTGTCAGAGGAAGATATGCTAACGAAGAGATGGACTTTGATTTTGAAAATTTTTTAAATGACAACGTTTAAATAATTTTAACTAAAGTGATGTTTTCTAAGACTAATGTTTATGTAGTTTTTGTAAAAGAAATAATTTTAAATAATACAGGTTAGGTAAAAAAATATCAAAGAATCACTCGGTTTCCATTAGATGATACATCATTTTAAAGAACAGAAATAAGCCCTCTTTATTGAGCAATATAATAGTATATTCATGTACAAGAAAAAAAGTTATAATGAGAAATTTCAAAGATAATCGTAAAAAATGTAAAAAATAATATTTTTTTATATTAGGTATTATATAATATATAATATAATATTACATAATATAATGTATAATAATATTATTTTATTTTTATATTATATTATAAGATAATGTTAAAAGTATAAAACCTTGAAAAACCATAATCGCTTTAAAAAAGTCGTACAATGTTATACAGTAGACCATTTTAAAGGTAATCGATTTCTATTCCTATTAAATGTACCATTGCATATACCTACAGTTACGTAGAAAAAAGTTACAGAACAATATTTGCGAAATAACAAGGAAAATTGCCCAAAATTGCTGTGAGTGGCGAATTTTGAAAAATCATATTTCGAAAAATATAAATCCTAATTACCTCTACTAAACAACATTTTAAAGAAGAAATATTTAGATTTTTTTCCTGTAAAGCAATGTCTATACCTATATCCTCGTGGACAAAAGTTATGGGACAAAAAATAAAATTTCTTTCTTTTGGGTTTCTTTGTGCTTTTTCTTTTGAATATATTTTTGTAAAAAAAGTATCATTGACCTTAAAAAGTGATATTTAGATAGGAAATTTAACCAGGAGCAATTTTTATGTAGATATGTTTTTACCAAAAGTGCATAGAACTCACCCTAATGTAACCTGTGCCCAGGGACTAATTCACCCATTTCTCAAAAACGCACCCCTTTAAATGGTAGCACTCTGTGGTTTTTTCATATATAGATGTCCATTGACCACATGAAATAATAAAACCCCGTTAACGTTGTAGTTCCTTTTAGCTATATTATTTTGAATATAATCAAAAGCCTATGAAACAAGCTCAAATTACTTATTGTTAACTGATAAAATAAGGCTTTAGCTTGAATTTCTGTACTTCGCAGTTTCAAAAATAATATTTTTGATTTTTGTTTTTTAACCTTGAAAATCGTCATTATTCGATTTCTTTTCAGTTTTAAATTATTTATAACTCAAAAACGATTAACTCTAAAGAAAAATTACAAAAAACTTTTTTGTTCCCTATGGTCCAAAATAGTCCAAAAAGAACCTAAAATAATGTCTACCCAGGCCGAAAAAATTGATTTTTATAATCTGTTTAAAAAGTTTTTTTAAATAAATGTAGCAATAACTCCAAAATTATGGCCTTTACATATAGGATATATCACATGAAAAATAATCAGTATTTCTTAAGGACTTCAAAACGCAAAAAATATACAGGGTGTTCCATTTGAAATAAGAAAGTTAATTAGATATTCAGAAAAACGGAAGATCTGACAACAATGTAAGTATTACTATAATATCGGCCACATTAGAAAACCCCTACCCACCACAATTTATAAAAATCGTGCGAGCCATTTCCGAGATAATTGAGGGTTCCCATACATAAAACTCACTCTGTATATTATATTATTACACATTAATTGGTTCAATACTGCAATGCCGATCAATTTGAACTTTTTATGATAAAATTAGTGAATTAGTCAGTATTTTGATTTTATATTTTTAATCTATAAAAAATACGAATATATTAGTTGCAATAAATTATCAAATTGATAAGATACAGTGTGTCGCATTTAAGATGAAGACACCCCATGTTTCGGCTATCAAAATATAATATACAGATTTGAAATTTTGCACAGTCATACAGGGTGATGGTTCACAATTTTTAAAATAGTCAACTAAACTTTAAGTTTTAAACGCAGCCTATTACAAACAGGGTGAATTTTCTATATGCGATTCGATTTGCTTCGCGTTAGAGATATCGAAAAAAGTTATTTGGAAAAGTTGTTCCAAATATTATTAAAACCCCACACACCAAATTTTATGACAAAATTCACACTTTTGGTATTTTTTCAGTTGTTGTAGTCAGGATCTTAAATCCTAAACTTGGCTGTCCCGAGATGCATCTCGTGACAGCCAAAAACGGTTTTTTTTTTATTTTTTCGTTCTTTCCGCTCAGATATTAAAAATTCTGCCCCTGCCATTCAAAAGAACGGCAAAATGTACACAAAAAAATAATATTTAAAAGTTGGCCAAATCATATTATCATAACCAAAACTTTTTTTGAAAATTTCAAAAACTTTTCCTGGGCTCAATTTTTATTATAAAAAGCTGAAAATCAGGTTGTTTTGTATTCAAAAGATACAAGCTCTTGAATTTTTTCAGAGTTTTAAAGTAAAACTGCGCTCACAAAAAAATAAAACCTAAAAATTCATCTACTCTCGATGTAAAAAGGACCTCTGGGTAGCTAAAAATTTGCATGAGGGCATAATTTTATATCCTTTATCGGAAACATAAGTAGCGGAGCTGATCGGTGCGGGGGCATTTTTGACCATCTTATCCCGCTATAGCCTTTATTACAATTTAAAATTACTACACCGGTTTCGGCAATCTGTCTGTATACACTTTAAAGTCTCTAACAAAATAGGTTGAGGAGTGGGGAGCTGTTTGTCCCAAACTGGTCATTCAAAATTATATTTATATTTTTTAATGTACTTATTGATTTGTAGAGATTCTAATATATATAGCTTAAAACCTTGAATCTGAATATGAAGAATTTGAAACTGTTCCTTAAAGACTGATTAAGATCAAAATGATGAAGTGCGTACGTAAATTCTATTTTTTATTAGTAAATTTAATGAAATTTTATTAGTAAATTTCATGAAAAATTTTTCTTGGTAAAAGGTATATTTATTAAACGGCCACAAATATCACAACAAAACGTTTTTGCTCTCTAAAAAGAGCATCATCAGTGTTACAAGCCTAACATGCTGAGCCACCCACAAATACAAAGGGTAATTAATACATTTTAAAAGTTGACTAAATATCTTGCATAATTAAATACATTATAAAATCCAAAGGATGGATATAATCCCTATGGATAAGACCTTAGGGCAACATATGACTCCCACACGTGTTACGTGTGTTGCTAGGTAATAATTAGGTCATCACATTGAGAGAGGTGAAAGGCAACTACTGAAATTTTTACTTGTGGATGTTTTTATTATCGAAATATCTTTTATGTTGTGCTATACGTTTGTCAAAGTTTCTGTCAATCTGACCAATGTAAATTTTTGGACAGTCACCACATGTCAATTTGTATACACCAGCCTTTAATTGCTTTTTCTTTTGGCTCTTATTCTACTTAATGTATTTGACTAAGTTGTTGTTTGTTCTTAAAGCTGGTGTCATTCCTTTCTTTTTAATGTGATTGTTTTTCTAATTCCTAGGTTTTCTTATGCAGTTTTTGGTTTAAAATTTTGTTAATTATTTGTTCGTTGTGCCCATGGCACTGGCGAGGCGTCCATGTAACCATTGTTACCATTGGTAACAGTTAAAATTTGTAAATAAATATTTTATGATTACTATGAAATAATTCCATTTATATTTTTTAAAAATAGAAATATTTGTTAATAGTATCTACCTAATTCAGTAAAATAGCCAACTAGACGCACGAAAATATCAGCAAGTTTATGTAAAATCGGTTGCACGTTATTATAATACGCCCTTACCACAGTATAAAGAGGTTCCATATTTATTATACTGTGCCCTTACCGTGCTCCGCGCCGTTTACCACTTCTGTGAGTGGCAACGATAGTAGGATCTTTGACTGGATCGTCTCTGAAAATTTTGCGGGGACGATGGCTCTGAAACCGCGTATTGGTGTTACCAAATTTTAATTTGGTGACGCTAGGTAGGGCCGGTGTCTATCGGGACAGAAAATACCGACCGTAAGAATATCAGACTTAATAAATGCAATTTTAATTATTATTATAATTATAGGTAATAATTATAATTCCATTTATGAAGTCTGTTATTCTTAGGGCCGGTATTTTCTCGATTAAACTCCGGTTAGTTAACCGTACCGGCCCTTTGCATTCGATTATTGCATAATATGCATTATTAATTATTAGTTTATAACTTGTAACTGTACTTGCTTATTTTACAGATAATATATCTATAACTTTTTATCCTATATAAATCATCTTAATCGATTTTAATTACTTGTCGAAATATATTATTTAACAACAACATTATTATAATATGACATATAATAATATTGATTATACAGTACATTGTAGTGTATAATCAATAAAATAAAAATTATTTAATATTTTAGGTTAAAAATGACAAATGAATGTACTGATTAGTATACTAATTATATAATTTGGATTTTTTAATAAAGTATAAAGGTGATATAATACATATTTTACCTAAAAACAACAAATATGTTTTTAGTTTGTAGATACTTTATATAATTTCTTAAATTTTTAATTTTTTAATTTTATTTCTGTATTTCATCTATTTTTATAATAGACCTGGATCGCGCGTACCAAAAAAAAGTTGGTTAATAGCAAGCTGAAAATTCACGGTGTCCAGTCGAACAAACTTTGCTGTATGGGAACACTGTATATATAAACATATTTATAAAATACATTATATATATATATATATATATATATATATATATATATATATATATATATATATATATATATATATATATATATATATATACATCCTACTATCAATTTGGCATCGATACATTATGCATTTACCATCGATTTGGCATCGTCTTGCAAAGTGGCATCTGTATATCGATGCCACTTTACACTACCTTAATAACTTTATTCCTGTACTTGCTACCAGAAGTCTAATCAGCTCGGTAGTTAGAGATTTGATTCCTTGATGTTACTTTAATATATCAGCTTTCCTTGTTTACCTCTTACTAAGTTATATAAGTTTATTCCATAAAATGTTTGAGTCCAAAATGATCGTACAGTGAAAATATTATATACATTTAGTTCAGTGTTTTACCGTTTTGTCGCTGCCGTTATATACATGAAAACGTATATCCCACTTTCATTATCAATCATTTTGGCATCAGAAATTTGGCATCACTGTTGAATACAATATTATTCACAACGAAAAATAGACAATTTGAGAATGTATATATTATTTTCATAAAGAAATCAGTCTGGCATCATGTTTTATTGTTTTCACCCAATTTTGAAAAAATGTGAAAACTTTGTATTATCCACGTCCGTCTGTCCGTCTGTCTGTAACCACAACTCCTCCGTCAATATACCAGCTAGAATGACAAATGAGGTATCAAATGAAAGCTGATAATCCAAGGATGGTACTAAAGGTGAGATATTTGACCTTGGCGGTCTGTCCGTCGGTCTTTACGACCGCGAATATAACTCCTCCATCATTATACGAGGTAGAATGACAAATGAGGTGTCAAATGAAAGCATATAATCCAAGGATGGTACTAACGGTGAGATATTTGACCTAGGCTGTCTTTCCGTCGGTCCCTCCGACCGCAAATATAACTCCTCCGTCATTATACCAGGTAGAATGACAAATGAGGTGTCAAAAGAAAGCTTATAATACAAGGATGGTACTAAAGGTGAGATATTTGACTTAGGCGGTCTGTGACTCGGTCCCTCCGACCGCGAATATAACTTATCCGTCATTATACCAGGTAGAATGACAAATGAGGTGTCAAATGAAAGCTGATAATCCTAGGATGGTACTAAAGGTGAGATATTTGACCTAGGCTGTCTTTCCGTCGGTCCCTCCGACCGCGAATATAACTCCTCCGTCATTATACCAGGTAGAATGACAAATGAGGTGTCAAAAGAAAGCTTATAAT
This sequence comes from Diabrotica virgifera virgifera, assembly GCF_917563875.1. NCBI lineage: Eukaryota > Metazoa > Arthropoda > Insecta > Coleoptera > Chrysomelidae > Diabrotica > Diabrotica virgifera. The sequence goes on from NC_065443.1 coordinate 259,386,981, forward strand.
ACAAGGATGGTACTAAAGGTGAGATATTTAACTTAGGCGATCTGTGCGCCGGTCCCTCCGACCGCCAATATAACTCCTCCATCATTATACCAGGTAGAATGACAAATGAGGTGTCAAATGAAAGCTTATATTCCAAGGATGGTAATAAAGGTGAGATATTTGACCTAGGCTGTCTTTCCGACGGTCCGTACGACCGGGAATATAACTCCTCCGTCATTATACCATGTAGAATGAGAAATGAGGTGTCAAATGAAGGCTGATATTCCAAGGATGGTACTAAAGGTGAGATATTTGACCTACATGGTCTGTCCGTCGGTCCGTCCGACCGCGAGTATAACTCCTCAATCATTATACCAGGTAGAATGATAAATGAGGTGTCAAATGAAAGCTTATAATACAAGGATGGTACTAAAGGTGAGATATTTAACTTAGGCGATCTGTGCGCCGGTCCCTCCGACCGCCAATATAACTCCTCCATCATTATACCAGGTAGAATGACAAATGAGGTGTCAAATGAAAGCTGATAATCCAAGGATGGTACTAAAGGTGAGATATTTGACCTTGGCGGTCTGTCCGTCGGTCTTTACGACCGCGAATATAACTCCTCCATCATTATACGAGGTAGAATGACAAATGAGGTGTCAAATGAAAGCATATAATCCAAGGATGGTACTAACGGTGAGATATTTGACCTAGGCTGTCTTTCCGTCGGTCCCTCCGACCGCAAATATAACTCCTCCGTCATTATACCAGGTAGAATGACAAATGAGGTGTCAAAAGAAAGCTTATAATACAAGGATGGTACTAAAGGTGAGATATTTGACTTAGGCGGTCTGTGACTCGGTCCCTCCGACCGCGAATATAACTTATCCGTCATTATACCAGGTAGAATGACAAATGAGGTGTCAAATGAAAGCTGATAATCCTAGGATGGTACTAAAGGTGAGATATTTGACCTAGGCTGTCTTTCCGTCGGTCCCTCCGACCGCGAATATAACTCCTCCGTCATTATACCAGGTAGAATGACAAATGAGGTATCAAAAGAAAGCTTATAATACAAGGATGGTACTAAAGGTGAGATATTTAACTTAGGCGATCTGTGCGCCGGTCCCTCCGACCGCCAATATAACTCCTCCATCATTATACCAGGTAGAATGACAAATGAGGTGTCAAATGAAAGCTTATATTCCAAGGATGGTACTAAAGGTGAGATATCTGGCCTAGGCAATCTTTCTGTCGGTCCGTACGACCGCGAATATAACTTCTCCGTCATTATACCAGGTAGAATGACAAATGAGGTGTCAAATGAAAGCTTATATTCCAAGGATGGTACTAAAGGTGAGATATTTGACCCAGGCTGTCTTTCCGTCGGTCCGTACGACCGCGCATATAACCCCTCCGTCGTTATACCAGGTAGAATGACAAATGAGGTGTCAAATGAAAGCTGATAATCCAATGATAGTACTACAGGTGAGCGATTTGACCTAGGCTGTCTTTCCGCCGGTCCGTACGACCGCGACTATAACTTCTGCGTCTTTATACCAAGTAGAATGACAAATGAGGTGTCAAATGAAAGCTGATAATCCAATGATGGTACTACAGGTAAGCGATTTGACCTAAGCTGTCTTTCCGCCGGTCCGTACGACCGCGACTATAACTTCTGCGTCTTTATACCAAGTAGAATGATAAATAAGGTGTCAAATGAAAGCTTATAATCCAAGGATGGTACTAAAAGTGAGATATTTGGCCTAGACAATCTTTCTGTCGGTCCGTACGACCGCGAATATAACTTCTCCGTCATTATACCAGGTAAAACGACAAATAAGGTGTCAAATGTAAGCTGGTAATACAAGGATGGTACTAAAGGTGAGATATTTGACCTAGGCGGTCTTTCGGTGGGTCCGTCCGACCGCGAATGTAACTCCTCTATCATTATACCAGCTATAATAATAAATGAGGTGTCAAATGAAAGCTTATAATCCAAGATGGTACTAAAGGTGAGATATTTGAGCTGGGTACTCTTTCTGTCGGTCCGTACGACCGCCAATATAACTCCTCCGCCATTATACCGGGTAGAATGACAAATGAGGTGTCAAATAAAAGCTTGTGGGTGAAAACCTAGGACTAACGAAGTCCAATTTAAAAATAGGGCATATCAGAGATATGCCTTAGACATCATAGAAGACAATGACACAGAAAAATCAAACAAGCAATATGTCAAAAGGGCCTTAGTTATGTATCCTCGGTCCTGTTGGTCCAATCGTGATGTATAGCACCTCAAATGATAGGATTTGACAAACAGAATACAATGAGAGAAAAATCAAATACAACCTCATGTCAAAAGGGCCTTAGTCGCGTATCTTCGGTCCTATAAGACCAATCGTGACGTACGGCATCTCAAATAATAGGACTTGACAAATAAAATACAATGACACAGAAAAATCAAATACAGCAACAAGTCAAAAGGGCCCTAGTTATGTATATCTAGTCCTATTGGTCCAATTTTGACGTACAGCAGCTCAAATGGTAGGGTTTAATGAACAGAATACAATGACACAGAAAAATCAAATACAGCAATATGTCAAAAGGGCCTTATTTACGTATCTTCGCTCCTATTGGTCCAATCGTGGCGTACAGCACCTAAAATAACTGGATTTGACTAATATAATACAATGACGTATGAAAATCAATTACAGCATCATGTCAAAAGGGCCTTAGTCTTGTATCTACGGTTCTATTGGTTCAATCGTGACGTACAGCGTCTGAAATGATGGGATTTAACTGGCAGAATAAGATGGTGTAGACAAATGAAAATGACGGCATGTAATAACACTTTAAAATTGTAGAAATAAAATGGATTAACACACATGGTATGACATATTAGGTGAGAGTATTTAACAAATAGAATACGATTACATACGTCCAGTTTTTGACAAGCGACTTCTCTACATATGATAAACGCGAAAGGGCCCCAACGTTCACTGCTCGACATAGGCCTCCCGTTCACTGCATATACCCACTGCTTTCTGACGCTGTGACTTGAGAGGATAGGATTTAACGAATAGAACGACAAAGTAGACTAAACAAGGCAGCTCACGGGAAAAACACAACTGTCCGTTTTATATTCTACAGGGAAGCATCAAATATTCAACGTAAGAATATATTAGAGTATAACGGTATGATAAATCTTTTTCTTCTTTTTTTCATTTAGTGCATTCCGTACGTTTTTTAAACATAATCAGGAGAAGTTGTTGAATTTCTGAAGTCTATAAAAGAATTTCTTAACAAACCTTTTTTTAATTGTGTTATGGATTATTTTTAAGAATGTGTTTAAAAGGCAGTTCGCAGGCTTATTGTTCAATGGTCTTATCACTTTCAAGCGCCTGTCTTTTTTGTAGGACTATTAATTGTTACTTGTGATTTCAACCATTCTAGCGGGGCAATGCCTTTTCTATAACTGAAATGAATATTGTTATCCATTTAATTTTTTTCCTCAATTAATTGAATGCCTCCTACTGGTGTTTGGTCTAAGCTTACCGCTTTTCCCCATTTAAGCTAAACTGCTCGTCAAAAGTTAGGGATATAGAAAATTATGCTCATTTTCATAGCTAATTTTTTCGAGAACAGATTAACGGATTCCACTATTTTTTTTTAATATTTTAGATTTTTCTTTAGTATTTACACAGTTGTGCAAAGGTTTACACAAACTTCTTTTTTGTACTTATACCGAGTGGTAGGTATAAGTACAGAAAAGAAGTTTGAGTAAACCTCTTGATAGGTATTAGTTACGTATCTTCACTCCCATTGGTCCCAACGTGTCGTACGGCGGCTCAAATCATTGGAATCAGCCAACAGAATACAATGACTAGGGAGCGGATTTATATGCGATCAATTTTGATGAAATATTCGCATATATATGCGGTAAAAAATTACGAAATATGCGCAAGATATGCACAAAAACTCAAAAAATACGCATTTCGGGAAACCACAAATTTTCTGTCTTATTTAGTAATCTTATTTATTATTTTTCAAATAAAATCATTTTTTATATATGCAATTTATTCACAGTTTTTACAAAAACTGCTACCAATAGTTACCTATTTAAAATAAAACAACAATATCACTATAAATATATCTTCGATTATAATTCACTACAATGTGTTTTTCCAAATTCTTTACGAGGAAACATATTCTTTGATCAGACAAAATATTTTTATAACTTGAAAAACTCCTTTCAACATCGATAATTGGTGCGTATTTAAAATAACTTGTTAATTTCCGTTAGAAAATCGTAAAACTTTGGCTAAAGGTGTAAATTCTCTTAACAATAGAGGATTTAAAAAATCACCAGAATTATAGGTAGGTACCTACCCTAATAGCACAAGGACGTCCAATGGACGTCCTTCACGGACTTTAGGGACGTCCATTGGACGTCCGTTTTCGTCCGAGGAACGTCCTTTATACGTCCTATTTTGGTCCAAATGTCGCGCTACCGAACGTCCATTGGACGTCCATCTAATGTCCGAGGGGACATATATTGGATCTTAATCGGACGTAAATTGGACCTTAATCGGACGTCCTAGGGGACGTAAATTGGACCCTAATCGGACGTAAATTGGACCTTAATCGGACGTAAATTGAACCTTAATCGGACGTAAATTGGACCTTAATCGGACGTAAATTGAACCTTAATCGGACGTAAATTGGACTTTAATCGGACGTAAATTGGACCTTAATCGGACGTAAATGGGACCTTAATTGGACGTAAATTGGACCTTAATCGGAGTAAATTGGATCTTAATCGGACGTCTTAGGGGACGTGAATTGGACCTTAACAGGACGTCCAATTTTGGTCCAAATTCCACGTTGCCAAACGCCCAATGGAGGTCCACCTAACGTCCGAAGGGACGTTCGGTGGACGTCAATTGTGCCTTCATAGGACGTCCCAGTTTGGTCCAATGTATTGCTGCCGATCATCCATCTAACGTCCTGGGAGGACGTTCGGTGGACGTCTAGAGACGATATTTATACCTGTGGAGAATGTATTGTGGGAAATAAAAAATATATTTTTTAAGGAACTTATATTACATCTTATATTAATTTACAATTATTGGATATTAGATTATTTACATTAAATTATAATTACATTTCTCCAAGAAATTAACGCACCACCTTAAAAATGGGCCATTTTTGATGTCTCGAATTTCCTAAAGCCATTGTCCCATCTAAGTGATTTTTTTAATAATATTATAGCCTAGGCTATATGGGCTACCTCCATAAGCTTGTCATGCACGGGGAGCTATACTGTAATAATATTATATCACATCGCTGAGGGAACTCTACATTACATATACTTTTCGAATCAAAACTTTTATTCTCTTATTATTATTACTTAAAAAATATATACTACATTCGTCTCGCTAAACTCGAAAAATAACTTATAAACCATAAAAATCTCCAAATATATAAATGACATAAATGAGAATTGGCACAATTATTATTATGGTTTTAAGTTGATTTTTCGGATTTAACTACAATATTATGCAAAAAATTATGTTATATCGCAGATTTAAAATGGGTTTATCTCGAAAACAGTTATATTAAGTTTAGCGAGATGATTGTAGTACACTTTTTTTAAGTAAAAATATTAAGAGAATAAAAGTAGACTGGTACGCAGTCTGATTTTTGCATAAGAGTTTAATGAAATGGTAACAAATCAATTGGAAGTTCTGTCCGACAAAATACATGGAACGTTTTCGGTAGTCTGATGTTCCAAGTTTTTAACCTGTTCCACAATTAAAACTTCCCCGGTTCCAGTATTCCCGTACATCAAAGTTTGTCCGACTAGACACCGTGAAGCTATTAACAAATTTTCAGCTTGCTGTTAATCAACTTTTTTTATTACGCGGGATCCAGGTCTATAAATGAATACCATAAATAAGTAGGTAGGTACATATTATACACTTATTTATACGAGTACAATTAATAGTAGAGCTGGTTTTTGGGATGTTACAAGCAGCATTTGCATTTCCACAGAGATACTTATGACAGAAATAATAAAATACCGAGACGGACTATTATTATAATAATTTACAATAGGACCCGACGGCCGACGCTATAGGGACAGGTAAAATTTATGACTGAACAATGCACCGAGCATCGATACAAGCAATATGTACCGGTCGAAGGATATTTTTTATTGTGCCAAATGGACGTATATAGTACCTACCTTTAAAAATCGAATACACAAATTAAAAGATATTTAACAACCATAAAGATTTGTCAAACTCTATCACCGACTTCATGAAAACAAGTATTACTACATTCTTTGATGGTTTTTGCTGTAAATTTTAAAGGATTGACATGAAATTTGGCATACGCATAGCTAACATGCCAAAGAAAAAAAGTGATATTGTGCCAATGTGTGCTATTGCCCTGGGGTGAGTTTCACTCTTTCTCTGGGGTGAAAAACGTTCAAAATAAGTCCGGACTTCGATAAACTGATTAATATTAAACAACCTTTATTCCATACTTACAAAGTATGTGTACTTACAAATTAGTATGTGAATTTGGGGGGTGAGTTTCACCCCGAGGAGGGGTGATATACAAAATATAGATAGATACACAAAAGATATACAAAAGTGTTTCAAAACATCGAAAAAATGTGGTAAAATGCAAATATACATATCATATTATGATAAAATTGCGATTTTGGCGATTTGCCTTTTTGGATAGAATGATGATGATGTTGATTAGGATAAAACTGCGAAGAATTTTTTTATCGAAATATAGTAAAAAATATGAAAAATATACCAAAAAGCTTGAAAAAATATGTAAGTATGTAAGGAAAAACATAAATAATTAAATAAACTTTTGACAACACAACACAAAAGTTTGAAACACTCACTATTTGGATTGGTTGTCCTGGCTTGTGATTTTCTTCTTTGCAGATGACGCTCACGGATCGATGTCAATGTCCAACGGACGTCCGAGCACGGACGTCCAATGGACGTCCAAAGGACGTTCATATTTATTCAACACGTAAGTACGTCCAACGTCGGACGTCCGAAGGACGTTCATTTATAGTCCATCCGCATTAGGACTAAAACTGGACCTATTTTGGGCACACGTACGCTCAACTTCAAAAAGATGCTCTCAATATTCATCTGTACTAAGGATACATTGATAAAAATAATATTTTTGCTTATTAGAATTAACCACCAAACTTCTATCATCTTGGTAACGGGAATAATAAAACATTATAAAGCCCACTTTACATCAACAATAATTGAACAAGAAATTGACGACAAGTTATTCAAGGTCAAATTTGGCTTATACAAAACACAATTCTACTTCCAATTTTGCCGTGAATAAACAGAAAATAAAGAAATTTGACAAAATAAAACATATCCAATTGTTCTATTTCATCAAATTCCTTCATTGTCTTTTACAAATCATACATTTTGTACTCGTCAAATTTGACCTTGAATAACTTAGTCAATTTCTTGTTCAATTTATTGTTGATGTAGAGTGGACATAACGAATAATTTACCGATCAGATTTTCACACTTTACATAAAAACAAAAACATGTATTAGATATTAATCTACATATATACAGTTTTGAATTAAATATGATTTATAATCTTTTCCATTTAAACTATTTTATTAACATAATTAAGTTAATATTTTATTAAATAATTTTGCTGTTTAATCCCCTTATTGGTAGAATATGTCCAATATGGACGATTGGAAAAGGTCCGTATTTCGTCCGAGTACGGACGTCCAAAGGACGTTCATATTTATTCCACCCGAAGGACGTCCAACACCGGACGTCCGAAGGACGTACATATTTAGTCCACCCGAAGGACGTCCAACTCCGGACGTCCAAAGGACGTACATATTTAGTCCACCTGAAGGACGTCCAACGCCGGACGTCCAACGCCGGACGTCCAAAGGACGTACATATTTAGTACACCCGAAGTACGTCCAGCGTCGGACGTCCAAAGGACGTCCGTTTATGGTCCATGGACGTTAGGACCAAAAATTGACCTATTTTGGACGTCCAAAGGACGTCGTGTGCTATTAGGGTATTAAATATAACAAAAGTATATAAAATTCGGATTTCCGGGTAAAACATCCTTCGTCATTTTAACATCCTACAATCATTTCATAACGGCGGCGTATTATCCTATAAGTACTTTGTGTAGAGATCGTTTATTTTCTAAGAAAAAATGAAAGGCGGTTAATGAGCTGTCTCTCTTGGTTCTCGAATTAATACAGACCACAGCCTGTGCGTGGAAATATTTTGTCGAATTAAAAAATTTAAATTTTGTTTTGGACTAATGAAATAAAACATTTTAGTAGTTCCAAAATGACACAAAATCTAGGCATCGGATAAAAAAGTTTATTTGAAGAAAGTGTATTTTTTTGTTCTTCTTAATGGCGGTACAGGCTCGTTTTTTTAATATTGTATTTAATTACAGAATAATTTTCAAATATTACCTAATATATTTTTCAAATTGGGCTCTGTACCGCCATTCTTTATTATATTACGGATACGTGTGCCAAATATCTTGAAAAAATATTCAAAATTACAGCCGCAACCTTGGAACGCGTTTTGGCTACCTGTTGATCGCTACTGTATCACCTTAAACAATTTTTTAAACAAATTCACAAAAATAATTTTTTCATTACGAACGATATTTTAGATAAGTTGGGTTATTCTGAGCAAAAAAGGTATCTTGAGATTTTTCTCTAAAATTGATTTTTGTCGAGTTATATGGCCATTTTCGCATTTTTCAGGTTTTAAATCGCGTATAACTCGACAACAATCAATTTTAGAGAAAATTGACAAGAGACCTTTTTTGTTCAGAATGTCCAAAATTATCTAAAAAAAAAATTGTTCAAAGTGAAAAAATTATTTTTGTGGATTTGTTTAAAAAATTGTTTAAACAATTTTTCGACCACGGCACCTTGTGAATATGTTATAAGGACCTCTTTTTGAGTAAGTTTGTGCAAAAAAATCGAATCGGAATAATTTCACTAACAGGGGCGACGATAAATCCGGGACTATAGCGCTAATTATTAATAATTAAAAATAACAGCTTTGTAATAAAATAATGACAAAAATCTCTTAAGGACCTTGAAGCAAGGGTTTGAAACTTGATCTGCTCACTTTTTAATTTAATAATAATAACTTTTAATCGAGTTATTAAGACTTAAAAATGGCCATTTTCGCATTTTTCAAATTTTTAATCGCATATAACTCGACAACAATCAATTTTAAACAAAAATGGCAAGACACCTTTTTTGCCCAGAATGACACAAGTTATCTAAAAAAAATTGTTCGAAATGAAAAAATTGTTTTTGTGAATTTGTTTCAAAAAAATTTTTTAAACAATTTTTCGACCAATGCACCGCCCGGCACCCTTTGGATATGTTATAAGGACCTCTTTTTGAGTAAGTTTGTGCAAAAAAATCGAATCGGAATAATTTCGCTAGAGGGGGCGACGATACTGCCCGGTCTACTTTTGATGCTGATGGTGATAGAATAGATACTTTTTATATAACAAAAATAAAACTTTTTTTAAACTCTTTAAAAAATTTGTGGCGGGTTTTCCCCGAAAAGTGCGTTATTTTTTGGACATTTTACGTTGAGCTAGTCGATTTGGAATTTGACGAATAAGAACCAACTTTTGATTAGCTCCAACTCTGTTTTTATTGTGTGTCCAGACTTCATACATACATCATTTTTTTTACTGTTTTATAAGCTTTATATTTGCTAGGAATAGTTTTTCGATCAAATACTTACTTTTTGATTTATTTGCGAAAAACCATCTAAAAACAAAAGTTACAAGGAATTTAATTAGTTTATCCACTTACGGACTTATTTGGACCTATATTTTTTCACACTCGAGAAGGGGGTGGTACTCATCCCCAGAAAAAAAGCACACACTGGCACTCTGATGTTCATTTCGCGAAATATCGCAGGGTTCGTATTTAAAATTTTTAATTTACTCCTCACCCCTTTCCGTGGGGGTTCGTTTTTGGTATCATTCGATAGACTTTTGAAAAATATTCAACACGCATTTTTTAGTTTTTCGATCTGACGTTCATTTCGCGAAATATTCGCTTTTTTGTGAAACTTTGTGACTCGCCCATCATTTCTTCAGATTTGGGAACACTTAATAATCGGAGGGGGCCAAGTCAGGAGAGTAAGCCGCATGAGAAAGTAATTAGAACCCCAACTCGAATTTTTGCTACTGTCACAACGCTCTTGTGAGTCGATGTATTGTCTTAGGTCTTGAGAACACTTTTTTCTTCTGCTTATGGAGTCGTTTTCCATTCATCACATACCGGAACTCACCACATAAATTTTGAAGACCCTGACATCAAAACTGTATTAAATTATATGTGATCTAAGTAAGTTAATGAAAAGTCAGAATAGATAGAGTAGAACACTTATAAAAAAAAATTGTAACAAGCAATTGGACATCGTAAGTTCTAATTTTTCACAAAAAGTGACCGGAAGTTGAACCGGCAGTCGATATTTGAACCCTTCGTGTAACTTTTTGTCAGCTGATATGACGGATGAATTTTGTTCACCTACAGATATGGACGAACAGACAGGCATGAAACCGGAAGTATGTATTTGTTCTGGTCTTTCTTAGTCGTGTTGACCAATAGTTTGTACTATTTCGACGAATTTAAAACAGTACTTTCGGTTGCAACTCTAGAACAGGCAGTCCGAGGTCAAACTTCTCACATGTAATATCATATTTTGGTTATAGGCTTTCATTTGACACCTTATTTGTCATTCTTTCTGTCCTACTAATAGACGAGTTGTGTTTATTGACGGACAGACATGGATAATTCTAGGTTTTCACATTTAATGATAAAAACAATAATTATACAATTCAGTTAACCTGACTATATCATTGTGATAATGACTTCTTATCTAAAAGTGACAACGGCAATAATTGCCGTTGTAATAATTATTATTCCATTCACTCACGATAAAATATCGCAAAACCTCCAGATTTTAAAGAACCGCTTGGATTGACATAAAATTTGGCACACACGTAGCTAAAATGCCAAAGAAAAAAGTGAGATTATGCCGATATGTTCTCTTGTCCTGGATGTGACTTTCACCCCTTCTTGGAGGTGAAAAAACATACGTGCAAAATAAGTCCGGAAGTGGATAAACTGACTAATTCTAATTCTAAGCAAATTTTGTTCTATAAAAGTTTTAGGTCAATACTTTTCAAGGTATGTGCGAGTGAATATGTTTATTTTTCATAGAAAAACACGTTTTGGACGGATTTTCGCAAATAACTCAAAAAGTAAGTATGTACATATTTTATCGAAGAAAATATTCCTAGCAATAATCTAGCTTATGAAAAAGAGGTGTCAGTATAAGGTCTGTAGACCCAGTAGAAGCAGGGTTGCAGCTAATGAAAAATAGGTTCTTATTCGTCAAATACCAAATCGAATATTTCAACGTAAAATAACCAAAAAAATAAAGCACTTTTCGGGAAACACTCATCATAACTCTTTTAAAGTGTTTAAAAAAAATTTTTTTTGGTGTTTTTAAAACAGTTTCTAGCGTGAAAAGTAAGCAAGTTACGCTGAAAATAAAATCGTTCCCTTTTTTTTGGCAAAAGAAAGTCATGAAAATTAATTGTTACCGCTTCACACGTTACTTTAGATAAATGTATTGTTTATACAGGGTGTCTCCGAAAATAGTGCGTTCCTTTAAGGTGTGGATATAATACACAATTTAGAACAAAAAGGTGTTGTAACATTTTTTCCTAAAGTTAACCGTTTCAACAAAAATTACGTTGTTCTCCATAAGAGTAAATTTTTATTTTCATAAATTTATATGACTTGGCAACATGGCGTAGAAGAACCTGTGACTGTGAAATTTAATCTAATGGGACCCCTTGTTTATTTACTAATTGAGTATCAATTTGCATATCAAAATGTATTTTCGTTTTTTGGTCAAACGGCTGAATTTAGAATAAAATGTTATAAGACTTTTTTGCTCTACATTGTGCTTTCTATCTATACCTTTAAGGAACGCACTATTTTCGGGGAAACCCTGTACCCTAATAGCACAAGGACGTCCAATGGACGTCCATTGGACGTCCTTCACGGACTTTAGGGACGTCCATTGGACATCCGTTTTCTTCCGAGGAACGTCCTTTATCTGTCCTATTTTGGTCCAAATGTCGCGCTACCGAACGTCCATTGGACGTCCATCTAAGGTCCGAGGGGACGTATAATGGACCTTAATCGGACGTAATTTGGACCTTAATCGGACGTCCTAGGGGACGTAAATTGGACCTTAATCGGACGTAAATTGGACCTTAATCGGAAGTAAATTGGACCTTAATCGGACGTAAATTGGACCTTAATCGGACATAAATTGGACCTTAATCGGACGTAAATTGGACCTTAACCGGACGTAAATTGGACCTTAATAGGACGTAAACTGGACCTTAATCGGACGTAAATGGGACCTTAATCGGACGTAAATTGGACTTTAATCGGACGTAAATTGGACCTTAATCGGACGTAAATTGGACCTTAATAGGACGTAAATTGGACCTTCATCGGACGTAAATGGGACCTTAATCGGACGTAAATTGGACCTTAATCGGAAGTAAATTGGACCTTAACCGGACGTCCTAGGGGAGGTGAATTGGACCTTAACAAGACGTCCAATTTTGGTCCAAATGCTACGTTGCCAAACGTCCAATGGAGGTCCACTTAACATCCGAAGGGACGTTCGGTGGACGTCAATTGGGCCTTCATAGGACGTCCCAGTTTGGTCCAATGTCTTGCTGCCGAACATCGATCTAATGTCGTGGGAAATAAAAAATATATTTTTTAAGGAACTTATATTACATCTTATATTAAATTACAATTATTGGATATTACATTATTTACATTAAATTACAATACACTTCTCCAAGAAATTAACGCACCACCTTAAATATGGGGTATTTTTGATGTCTCGTATTTCCTAAACCTGTTGTTTCATCTAAGTGTTTTTTTTATAATATTATAGCCTAAGCTATAGGTTACCTCCTTAAGCTTGTCATGCACAGGGAGCTATGCTGTAATATATGTACATTATATCATATCGCTCTCTATACTAATGAGTGAGCCTGCAGACAGGAAACAAATGGTTCCGTATGTGCAGACTCACTCATTACTATAGAGAGCGATGTGATATAATATATATTACAGTATAGCTCCCCGTGCATGACAAGCATAAGGAGGTACTTAGCCTAGGGCCTAGGCTAGAATATTATAAAAAAATCACTTAGATGCAACAACATGTTTAGGAAATTCGAGACATCAAAAATGCCCAATTTTTAAGGTGGTGCGTAATGGGCTGTATATACAGGGTGTAACAAAAATACAGGTCATAAATTAAATCACATATTCTGGGACCAAAAATAGTTCGAATGAACCAAACTTACCTTAGTACAAATATGCACATAAAAAAAGTTACAGCCCTTTGAAATTACAAAATGAAAATCGATTTTTTCGATTATATCGAAAATCATTAGCGATTTTTTATTGAAAATGGACATGTGGCATTATTATGGCAGGAATATCTTAAAGAAAAATTATGGTGAAATTTGTGCACCCCATAAAAATTTTATGGGGGTTTTGATCCCTTAGATCCTCCCAAACTTTTGTGTACGTTCCAATTCAATTTTATTATTGTGGTACCATTAGTTAAATTCAATATTTTTGTTTCTTAGTATTTTTCAGATAAGGCAGTTTTTATCGAGTTGCGACTTCTTTTTTAACATGTCTACATAAAAATTTTATGGGGGTTTTGTTCCTTTAAACCCCCCAAATGTTTGTGTACGTTCCAATTAAACTATTACTGAGGTACCATTAGTTAAACAGAATGTTTTTAAAACTTTTTTTGCCTCTTTGTATTTTTTCGATAAGGCACGTTTTATCGAGATCTGGCTTCTTTTTTACTATGGTTCAAAATATACCTAAAAATGTAAAGCATAAATAAGTCTGCATATTATTACCAAGTCTCCATAATCGTACTTAACCATATACAAATATGTGGTGGATTTGACAAATATTCAAAATATTTCAATAAAAATTGACTTTTCGAAAAAGCAATAAGAGGCAAAAAAGTTTTTAAAACGTTGTGTTTAAATGGTACTACAATAATAATTAAATTGAAACGTACACAAAAGTTTGGGGAGGGGGGGGCGTTTAAAGGAACAAAACCCCCATAAAATTTTTATGGGGTGTCCAAATTTTACTATAGTTTTTTCGTAAGATACTGCTGCCATAATAATGCCACATGTCCATTTTCAATAAAAAATCTCTAATAGTTTTCGATATATTGGAAAAAATCACTTCATCTTGTAACTTCAAATGAGTGATAAAGGCACAGAGACTTAGATGGCGAGGTCACATTGAAAGGATGCCAAACACGAGGACTCCAAAAAGGGTACTAAACTACACTACAGCTTCAAGAAAGAGAAGAGGAAGGCCGAAAAATAGATGGAAGCAAGAGGTCGAAAAAGATTTGGAAAGAATGGTGCTACAGGGTCAGAAAAGAAAAATGAATAACAGGAAGGAATGGAGAAAAATCACATATCAAGCCAGAGAATATCTCAGTACATAAAGAAACGTGAAAATGAAGAAAAAAAACAAACTTTTCAAGCCATGGGCCTTTAAGGCCCTTAGTGCTATTATATATATAATATATAACTTCAAAGGGCTGTAACTTTTCTTGTGTGCACATTTGTACTAAGGTAAGTTAGGTCCAATCAAACTATTTTTGGTCCCAGAATATGTGATTAAATTTATGACCTGTATTTTTGTTACACCCTGTATATATCTACACACTTCGTCTAATTTACTAACTGTTGCGCGTCATCCGCGTCGTAGCCTGTGATGTCGCATGATACCAACACGAAATATTTAGGCGGTAGGTGTGTTCTTTTTTAGAATCTCTCTGCCGAGTACACTGGAATTACAGCCACTAGACATATTTTATTATATACGCGTAGAAATAATATTTGAAGATTTCTATTAATGTTAACCTAAAGAAATACACAATAATATGTTTCATTTAATTTGTATAAATGGATTATAAAGCGTTTTTATGAAGCAGATTTGTTCGGATCACACTGTAACTGTAATCGAACGAAGGTGACATTTTAGAATAAATTGGTAACATTTATTTGACAGTTGCGGTGATGACACTTCATATTTGTTTATATTCTTTACTATAAGTATCTGTTTTATTTATTATATTTACTGTTTTTATTATTTACTTTACTATAAAAAGATCCTCTACTATAAAAATATAAATTTCACCTAATTTTATAATGACTTGGAATAATCGAGGTATCTGACAACTTTTTTAGTTGTTATTGTAGACATACTTATACAGAGAAACCTACCGGCTTTTTGCCAAGAGTTCGGAGTCGTTTTTTAATTATTAACAATGCAGTGCAAAAACGCTTGCACTGCAAATCTTAAAAGATTATAACTTAATTCTTGTTCTCTATTTCTTAAATTTTTACTTATTTACATTGAATATTAATTTGTTTTGTTGTATAATCCACGTTTACAATAATTATGTGATAAATTTGATTTAAAATGGATTCAGGATCTTTTTATACTTTGGCAACTATGTCAACTTAGATCTCTGGCGTAGATAATGACGTGCAACGGTAAGTAAATTAGATGGACTGTAGGTTATATTTGGTTCTTGGGACATCAAAGTATATTTTTTAGACATTTCCTGGATATAGTCACTGATGTGACATATCTCCGATTTGTTTTTCATGAGTTTTGTAAGAGAGACTAAAAACTTTTTTTATAGTCACCTCCTGTTTTCATATATTTTTTGACATGTTTTGTAGTAAATTCAACTATCTATTTACTACAAAACATGTCAAAATTTACATGTGAAAGCAGATGATCCTAAAAATGGTTTTTAGTCTCCTACAAAATTCATGAAAAAGCAGATAGGAGAATTATTGTACATTACAATTCTCTGATGTTTGGGAAAAGGGGCTTAAGTCAGAATTGCACATCGATAATGTTTTGATGATTTCTACAGTACTGTAGTAGATTCTACTGTACATACAGTTTACATCTACAACAGTTTTTTTCTGGTCCAGAAATCATCAAAACATTATCAATGTGCAATTCTGACTTAAGCCCTTTTTGCCAAACATAAAAAAACAATCTGGTCATAACTGACCAATGAGCAATTTTAATTTAACCTAAATTACTACTGTTTCTTAAAATGAAGAGCTTACCCCATAGCGTCTCTTATCTAATCTAACAAGACCCTGCACTATTCTAACATACACAGGCACAGCACACAAACACTATGCTCCGTTTTTCACTATCACCTATCACTCAAACTAGTTCAAAAGGCTTTGTCCTCTTCAATCTTCTAGTTTGCCCAGTAGTATCGAAGAGCTGGATTTCCTCAATATTCTTGAACTTATGAAGTTGTTGCTCATGACTTATTCCTGCTATCTTCTTGATATTTGTTGATAAAGTAATATCTTATTATGCATGGACAATGTGGACTTTCTTCCAACTAGCCAATACACTTTTTATATCTCTCTTTTGCCTTTCATAGCCACAAGGCTATACATTTCCTCCTTGGTTTTTTTTTGTAGACCACTTTCAGCTGATTCTAAAAAAAATTAAAATGAACGGTAATTTTTCTATTCTTTACAATTAAAAATCAAAAGAAATAGGTACTATTTACAGGTAATAATATGCATGCATAAATGATTCGTTTCATAAAGAATAATGAAAATTGAAAACGGATTTTATAAAACTTACAAAATTGTTTAAACAAGAGATCCAGCCATAGACCAGAGCAAAAACTAGCAGACAGTACAGCAAAAAAGCCACTAATTTCCATTTCCCACACCCCCTTATCGATGCATTTTTTTCCAATCAAAATTTTTACTAAATTTTTAGGTTATCGGTTATCCATGAAAATGAAATAAATATATGAAATGTGAAATGTGATGACCAATGACCACGCGACGCTACATAGATACTCACGCGGCAAATTTGAAAATGAACGCAAATTGAATAGTAAATGGCCTCTCTTAAAATCTTGTAACGGAAAATTTTACCCCTCCAGGAAGACATTGTACTATGTTCATAGAATATCTTGTGGTAACTTTCCACCCATAATTTAATCAGATAGATGTTCACGGAATAGAACGGTAGTACCTACATTCCTGGAATGTTTTGTGTTGTTAGGATTAAACTTTTACTTTATTTATTCTTGAATATTTCCTATTGTTAAACATTGTAACCAATAATTTACAAATAAGATTTTCATTACATTACATAAAATCAAAAACATGTTTTTGATATTAAACTATATAGTTTATAATTGTAATAATTGTATATACAATTTTGAATTAAGATTTAATCTTTTCGATTTAAACTACAGTAAAACCTGTGTTACCGGCCCCCTGCAAACACCGGCCACCTGTACTAACGGCCAGTTTAAAAATTCCCCAAACCAATTACAGTAAAACCTGTCAGTAACGGCCACTAAAAATGAAAAAGCTATTGGCCGATATAGAAAGGTGACCGGTATTGCCAGTTTTTGTAGTCTAGATATAATTGGTTTGGGGAATTTTTAAACTGGCCGTTAGTACAGGTGGCCGATTTTATCAGGTGG
Organism: Diabrotica virgifera virgifera; assembly: GCF_917563875.1. Classification (NCBI taxonomy): domain Eukaryota; kingdom Metazoa; phylum Arthropoda; class Insecta; order Coleoptera; family Chrysomelidae; genus Diabrotica; species Diabrotica virgifera. Next base: position 259,404,710 of record NC_065443.1, read on the forward strand.
CCAGTAACACAAGTTTTACTGTATATCTAGACTACAAAAAATTGGCAATAACGGCCACCTTTCTATATCGGCCAATAGTTCTTTCATTTTAGTGGCCGTTACTGACAGGTTTGACTGTATTTCATTAACGTAAAGTTAACGCGTAAGTTAATATTTTATTGAATTATTTTGCTATTTGATCCCGTAATTGGTATAATGTGTCCAATATAAAATATATAAGCGTTCATAAAACGTCCGTATTTCGTCCAGTATGGACGTCCAAAGGACGTTCAACGTCGGACGTCCAAAGGACGTCCATATTTATTCCGTCCGAAGGACGTCCAACGTCGAACGTCCAAAGGACGTCCATATTTATTCCTTCCGAAGGACGTCCAACATGGGACGTCCAAAGGACGTCCGTTTATAGTCCATGGACGTAAGGACCAAAAATGGACCTATTTTGGACGTCCAAAGGACGTCGTGTGCTATTAGGGGTATATGATCTGTAAGTTGCATTGGTTCAAAATGCTTATTTTTGAAAGGGGTTTTGTTGAAAGGCCTCGAACGAATCACTAGTCACGAGTATGTATATGCAAATTTTGAACAGCCATATCTTAACCAATTTTTGTCTTCCAGAAAATCAAAAAATTCCAAATATTTAAAAAAGCAACACCTACATTTTTTACTCTTTAAGATATTTGGTATCAATAATAATTTTTAAGTTATTTTGACAAAAGTCTTTTTTTCAAAATTAAAGATTTAAAAAAATTTACTTTAAAACCAAATTTTTCCACAAATAAGCACTTTGAACTGATGAAACTTACAAACACAAACAATACATAAAGTTACTTGTGAAGTGGTAACGATTAATTCCATTTGGGCTGTTAATTAGAGGGAGTTTTTAGAATATTTTTAACCAAAAAAAAGGAACAACTGTATTTTGAGCGTAACCTGCTTACTCTTGCTGCTGGAAACTTAAAAAAAAATAAAAATAAACGTTTTCTTAAACACTTTAAGAAAGTTGTAATAAGTTTTCCCAGAAAAGTGTTTCATTTTTTTTATTTCACGTTAAAATATTCGATTTGGAATTTGAGATATAAGAGCTTATTTTTCACTATAGTCTGTTTTTAAACAAGAGGAGTCATTCAAATTTCCCGCGCCGTACACCTTGTTTGTAATTGGTACAACCTCAGGCAATTTTACTCATATCAAATTTTGACACTATTGGCATTTCATAGGTCAGTTTATTTATTTTATCAGCAATTTTTGTATTTTCTGCGTTCTTCCTTTTATTTTTAGATTTTTAGTCAAGATTACCGTCAAAGGCCGATATGATCAACCAAAAAAGAAGATTTATCTGATGATATTTCTAGTGACTTTCTTGGGTGTGAATCTGCCATTTAGTTTACCTACTCCTCTTGGTTTTAAAACAAAGCTTAGCAATAACTCTGCTTCTACTGGGTCTACAGACCTGACACATATACCATTTTTTCACTTTTTTATAAGCTATATTTACTATTTGCTAATTTTTTTTCAATAAAGTACCTACTTTTTGAGTTATTTGCGAAAAACCGTATAAAAACGTTTTTTTTTTTGTTGAAAAATGAACATATTCACTCGCAAATATCTCTAAAAGTATTGACTTAGTGAAAAACGCTATAAAATAGAAGTTGCTTAGAATTAGTCAGTTTATCCAATTCCGGACTTATTTGAACGTATTTGTTTTCATACCCTATAACCGACGAAACTCACCTCCAGATCAAAAGCACATATCGGCACAATATCACTTTTTTTCTTTAACATATTAGCTATAGGTACGTGTCCCAAATTTTATGTCAAACCAAGCGTTTCTTCAAAATTCTGACCAAAAACCCTAAGTAAATTAAACGAAAATATAAAATGAATTTTTCAAACAAATATTTTAAGTCGGTATGAGAAATTTTAATTTAACAGATGAAATCAAATAAACACAATTCAACTCGTAAAATATTTAGACCCTTGCTTGGTAATCCAGTTGAACAGGTAAAGAACCTACCTTTTATGTAGTTTATAATCTGAGAGGATGGAATATTTTACCAAAATATTCCATCCTCTAAGTTTACAATAGACCTTTTCTACCTGTCCTCAAAAGATCGGTATTTTTAACTCGTGGCAACGTCGAAAAGCGGCAAAATGATGGGAAATACACATTTTTATGTGGTGGAAGTCAAAATGGTTATGAAGTGTAAAAATTTTTGTATATAATTTAAATTTTTGAAATAAAAATTTTAGAAAACTGAGAACGATACAGGGCGTTAAAAAATGCGCTCAACAAACATACACGAATTAAAATTCGAAAATGATAGTATTTCTTGGTGATGCCAAATGACTGCAACATGAAAAGATGACATAATGATAGCGGGATGTATATATATATATATATATATACATCCCGCTATCATTATGTCATCTTTTCATGTTGCAGTCATTTGGCATCACCAAGAAATACTATCATTTTCGAATTTTAATTCGTGTATGTTTGTTGAGCGCATTTTTTAACGCCCTGTATCGTTCTCAGTTTTCTAAAATTTTAATTTTAAAAATTTAAATTATATACAAAAATTTTTACACTTCATAACCATTTTGACTTCCACCACATAAAAATGTGTATTTCCCATCATTTTGCCGCTTTTCGACGTTGCCACGAGTTAAAAATACCGATCTTTTGAGGACAGGTAGAAAAGGTCTATTGTAAACTTAGAGGATGGAATATTTTGGTAAAATATTCCATCCTCTCAGATTATAAACTACATAAAAGGTAGGTTCTTTACCTGTTCAGCTGGATTACCAAGCAAGGGTCTAAATATTTTACGAGTTGAATTGTGTTTATTTGATTTCATCTGTTAAATTAAAATTTCTCATACCGACTTAAAATATTTGTTTGAAAAATTCATTTTATATTTTCGTTTAATTTACTTAGGGTTTTATGTCAGAATTTTGAAGAAACGCTTGGTTTGACATAAAATTTGGGACACGTACCTATAGCTAATATGTTAAAGAAAAAAAGTGATATTGTGCCGATATGTGCTTTTGATCTGGAGGTGAGTTTCGTCGGTTATAGGGTATGAAAACAAATACGTTCAAATAAGTCCGGAATTGGATAAACTGACTAATTCTAAGCAACTTCTATTTTATAGCGTTTTTCACTAAGTCAATACTTTTAGAGATATTTGCGAGTGAATATGTTCATTTTTCAACAAAAAAAAAACGTTTTTATACGGTTTTTCGCAAATAACTCAAAAAGTAGGTAGGTACTTTACTGAAAAAAAATTAGCAAATAGTAAATATAGCTTATAAAAAAGTGAAAAAATGGTACATGTGTCAGGTCTGTAGACCCAGTAGAAGCAGAGTTATTGCTAAGCTTTGTTTTAAAACCAAGAGGAGTAGGTAAACTAAATGGCAGATTCACACCCAAGAAAGTCACTAGAAATATCATCAGATAAATCTTCTTTTTTGGTTGATCATATCGGCCTTTGACGGTAATCTTGACTAAAAATCTAAAAATAAAAGGAAGAACGCAGAAAATACAAAAATTGCTGATAAAATAAATAAACTGACCTATGAAATGCCAATAGTGTCAAAATTTGATATGAGTAAAATTGCCTGAGGTTGTACCAATTATAAACAAGGTGTACGGCGCGGGAAATTTGAATGACTCCTCTTGTTTAAAAACAGACTATAGTGAAAAATAAGCTCTTATATCTCAAATTCCAAATCGAATATTTTAACGTGAAATAAAAAAAATGAAACACTTTTCTGGGAAAACTTATTACAACTTTCTTAAAGTGTTTAAGAAAACGTTTATTTTTATTTTTTTTTTAAGTTTCCAGCAGCAAGAGTAAGCAGGTTACGCTCAAAATACAGTTGTTCCTTTTTTTTTTGGTTAAAAATATTCTAAAAACTCCCTCTAATTAACAGCCCAAATGGAATTAATCGTTACCACTTCACAAGTAACTTTATGTATTGTTTGTGTTTGTAAGTTTCATCAGTTCAAAGTGCTTATTTGTGGAAAAATTTGGTTTTAAAGTAAATTTTTTTAAATCTTTAATTTTGAAAAAAAGACTTTTGTCAAAATAACTTAAAAATTATTAGTGATACCAAATATCTTAAAGAGTAAAAAGTGTAGGTGTTGCTTTTTTAAATATTTGGAATTTTTTGATTTTCTGGAAGACAAAAATTGGTTAAGATATGGCTGTTCAAAATTTGCATATACATACTCGTGACTAGTGATTCGTTCGAGGCCTTTCAACAAAACCCCTTTCAAAAATAAGCATTTTGAACCAATGCAACTTACAGATCATATACAGGGTTTCCCCGAAAATAGTGCGTTCCTTAAAGGTATAGATAGAAAGCACAATGTAGAGCAAAAAAGTCTTATAACATTTTATTCTAAATTCAGCCGTTTGACCAAAAAACGAAAATACATTTTGATATGCAAATTGATACTCAATTAGTAAATAAACAAGGGGTCCCATTAGATTAAATTTCACAGTCACAGGTTCTTCTACGCCATGTTGCCAGGTCATATAAATTTATGAAAATAAAAATTTACTCTTATGGAGAACAACGTAATTTTTGTTGAAACGGTTAACTTTAGGAAAAAATGTTACAACACCTTTTTGTTCTAAATTGTGTATTATATCTAATTGTGTATAAGAACCTATTTTTCATTAGCTGCAACCCTGCCTCTACTGGGTCTACAGACCTTATACTGACACCTCTTTTTCATAAGCTATATTATTGCTAGGAATATTTTCTTCGATAAAATATGTACATACTTACTTTTTGAGTTATTTGCGAAAATCCGTCCAAAACGTGTTTTTCTATGAAAAATAAACATATTCACTCGCACATACCTCGAAAAGTATTGACCTAAAACTTTTATAGAACAAAATTTGCTTAGAATTAGAATTAGTCAGTTTATCCACTTCCCGACTTATTTTGCACGTATGTTTTTTCACCTCCAAGAAGGGGTGAAAGTCACATCCAGGACAAGAGAACATATCGGCATAATCTCACTTTTTTCTTTGGCATTTTAGCTACGTGTGTGCCAAATTTTATGTTAATCCAAGCGGTTCTTTAAAATCTGGAGGTTTTGCGATATTTTATCGTGAGTGAATGGAATAATAATTATTACAACGGCAATTATTGCCGTTGTCACTTTTAGATAAGAAGTCATTATCACAATGATATAGTCAGGTTAACTGAATTGTATAATTATTGTTTTTATCATTAAATGTGAAAACCTAGAATTATCCATGTCTGTCCGTCAATAAACACAACTCGTCTATTAGTAGGACAGAAAGAATGACAAATAAGGTGTCAAATGAAAGCATATAACCAAAATATGATATTACATGTGAGAAGTTTGACCTCGGACTGCCTGTTCCAGAGTTGCAACCGAAAGTACTGTTTTAAATTCGTCGAAATAGTACAAACTATTGGTCAACACGACTAAGAAAGACCAGAACAAATACATACTTCCGGTTTCATGCCTGTCTGTTCGTCCATATCTGTAGGTGAACAAAATTCATCCGTCATATCAGCTGACAAAAAGTTACACGAAGGGTTCAAATATCGACTGCCGGTTCAACTTCCGGTCACTTTTTGTGAAAAATTAGAACTTACGATGTCCAATTGCTTGTTACAATTTTTTTTATAAGTGTTCTACTCTATCTATTCTGACTTTTCATTAACTTACTTAGATCACATATAATTTAATACAGTTTTGATGTCAGGGTCTTCAAAATTTATGTGGTGAGTTCCGGTATGTGATGAATGAAAAACGACTCCATAAGCAGAAGAAAAAAGTGTTCTCAAGACCTAAGACAATACATCGACTCACAAGAGCGTTGTGACAGTAGCAAAAATTCGAGTTGGGGTTCTAATTACTTTCTCATGCGGCTTACTCTCCTGACTTGGCCCCCTCCGATTATTAAGTGTTCCCAAATCTGAAGAAATGATGGGCGAGTCACAAAGTTTCACAAAAAAGCGAATATTTCGCGAAATGAACGTCAGATCGAAAAACTAAAAAATGCGTGTTCAATATTTTTCAAAAGTCTATCGAATGATACCAAAAACGAACCCCCACGGAAAGGGGTGAGGAGTAAATTAAAAATTTTAAATACGAACCCTGCGATATTTCGCGAAATGAACATCAGAGTGCCAGTGTGTGCTTTTTTTCTGGGGATGAGTACCACCCCCTTCTCGAGTGTGAAAAAATATAGGTCCAAATAAGTCCGTAAGTGGATAAACTAATTAAATTCCTTGTAACTTTTGTTTTTAGATGATTTTTCGCAAATAAATCAAAAAGTAAGTATTTGATCGAAAAACTATTCCTAGCAAATATAAAGCTTATAAAACAGTAAAAAAATGATGTATGTATGAAGTCTGGACACACAATAAAAACAGAGTTGGAGCTAATCAAAAGTTGGTTCTTATTCGTCAAATTCCAAATCGACTAGTTCAACGTAAAATGTCCAAAAAATAACGCACTTTTCGGGGAAAACCCGCCACAAATTTTTTAAAGAGTTTAAAAAAAGTTTTATTTTTGTTATATAAAAAGTATCTATTCTATCACCATCAGCATCAAAAGTAGACCGGGCAGTATCGTCGCCCCCGCTAGCGAAATTATTCCGATTCGATTTTTTTGCACAAACTTACTCAAAAAGAGGTCCTTATAACATATCCAAAGGGTGCCGGGCGGTGCATTGGTCGAAAAATTGTTTAAAAAATTTTTTGGAAACAAATTCACAAAAACAATTTTTTCATTTCGAACAATTTTTTTTAGATAACTTGTGTCATTCTGGGCAAAAAAGGTGTCTTGCCATTTTTGTTTAAAATTGATTGTTGTCGAGTTATATGCGATTAAAAATTTGAAAAATGCGAAAATGGCCATTTTTAAGTCTTAATAACTCGATTAAAAGTTATTATTATGAAATTAAAAAGTGAGCAGATCAAGTTTCAAACCCTTGCTTCAAGGTCCTTAAGAGATTTTTGTCATTATTTTATTACAAAGCTGTTATTTTTAATTATTAATAATTAGCGCTATAGTCCCGGATTTATCGTCGCCCCTGTTAGTGAAATTATTCCGATTCGATTTTTTTGCACAAACTTACTCAAAAAGAGGTCCTTATAACATATTCACAAGGTGCCGTGGTCGAAAAATTGTTTAAACAATTTTTTAAACAAATCCACAAAAATAATTTTTTCACTTTGAACAATTTTTTTTAGATAATTTTGGACATTCTGAACAAAAAAGGTCTCTTGTCAATTTTCTCTAAAATTGATTGTTGTCGAGTTATACGCGATTTAAAACCTGAAAAATGCGAAAATGGCCATATAACTCGACAAAAATCAATTTTAGAGAAAAATCTCAAGATACCTTTTTTGCTCAGAATAACCCAACTTATCTAAAAAATCGTTCGTAATGAAAAAATTATTTTTGTGAATTTGTTTAAAAAATTGTTTAAGGTGATACAGTAGCGATCAACAGGTAGCCAAAACGCGTTCCAAGATTGCGGCTGTAATTTTGAATATTTTTTCAAGATATTTGGCACACGTATCCGTAATATAATAAAGAATGGCGGTACAGAGCCCAATTTGAAAAATATATTAGGTAATATTTGAAAATTATTCTGTAATTAAATACAATATTAAAAAAACGAGCCTGTACCGCCATTAAGAAGAACAAAAAAATACACTTTCTTCAAATAAACTTTTTTATCCGATGCCTAGATTTTGTGTCATTTTGGAACTACTAAAATGTTTTATTTCATTAGTCCAAAACAAAATTTAAATTTTTTAATTCGATAAAATATTTCCACGCACAGGCTGTGGTCTGTATTAATTCGAGAACCAAGAGAGACAGCTCATTAACCGCCTTTCATTTTTTCTTAGAAAATAAACGATCTCTACACAAAGTACTTATAGGATAATACGCCGCCGTTATGAAATGATTGTAGGATGTTAAAATGACGAAGGATGTTTTACCCGGAAATCCGAATTTTATATACTTTTGTTATATTTAATACCCTAATAGCACACGACGTCCTTTGGACGTCCAAAATAGGTCAATTTTTGGTCCTAACGTCCATGGACCATAAACGGACGTCCTTTGGACGTCCGACGCTGGACGTACTTCGGGTGTACTAAATATGTACGTCCTTTGGACGTCCGGCGTTGGACGTCCTTCAGGTGGACTAAATATGTACGTCCTTTGGACGTCCGGCGTTGGACGTCCTTCGGGTGGACTAAATATGTACGTCCTTCGGACGTCCGGTGTTGGACGTCCTTCGGGTGGAATAAATATGAACGTCCTTTGGACGTCCGTACTCGGACGAAATACGGACCTTTTCCAATCGTCCATATTGGACATATTCTACCAATAAGGGGATTAAACAGCAAAATTATTTAATAAAATATTAACTTAATTATGCTAATAAAATAGTTTAAATGGAAAAGATTATAAATCATATTTAATTCAAAACTGTATATGTAGTTTAATATCTAATACATGTTTTTGTTTTTATGTAAAGTGTGAAAATCTGATCGGTAAATTATTCGTTATGTCCACTCTACATCAACAATAAATTGAACAAGAAATTGACTAAGTTATTCAAGGCCAAATTTGACGAGTACAAAATGTATGATTTGTAAAAGAAAATGAAGGAATTTGATGAAATAGAACAATTTGGTATGTTTTATTTTGTCAAATTTCTTTATTTTCTGTTTATTCACGGCAAAATTGGAAGTAGAATTGTGTTTTGTATAAGCCAAATTTGACCTTGAATAACTTGTCGTCAATTTCTTGTTCATATATTGTTGATGTAAAGTGAACTTTATAATGTTTTATTATTCCCGTTACCAAGATGATAGAAGTTTGGTGGTTAAATCTAATAAGCAAAAATATAATTTTTATCAATGTATCCTTACTACAGATGAATATTGAGAGCATCTTTTTGAAGTTGAGCGTACGTGTGCCCAAAATAGGTCCAGTTTTAGTCCTAATGCGGATGGACTATAAATGAACGTCCTTCGGACGTCCGACGTTGGACGTACTTACGTGTTGAATAAATATGAACGTCCTTTGGACGTCCATTGGACGTCCGTGCTCGGACGTCCGTTGGACATTGACATCGATCCGTGAGCGTCATCTGCAAAGAAGAAAATCACAAGCCAGGACAACCAATCCCAATAGTGAGTGTTTCAAACTTTTGTGTTGTGTTGTCAAAAGTTTATTTAATTATTTATGTTTTTCCTTACATACTTACATATTTTTTCAAGCTTTTTGGTATATTTTTCATATTTTTTACTATATTTCGATAAAAAAATTCTTCGCAGTTTTATCCTAATCAACATCATCATCATTCTATCCAAAAAGGCAAATCGCCAAAATCGCAATTTTATCATAATATGATATGTATATTTGCATTTTACCACATTTTTTCGATGTTTTGAAACATTTTTGTATATCTTTTGTGTATCTATCTATATTTTGTATATCACCCCTCCTCGGGGTGAAACTGACCCCCCAAATTCACATACTAATTTGTAAGTACACATACTTTGTAAGTATGGAATAAAGGTTGCTTAATATTAATCAGTTTATCGAAGTCCGGACTTATTTTGAACGTTTTTCACCCCAGAGAAAGAGTGAAACTCACCCCAGGGCAATAGCACACATTGGCACAATATCACTTTTTTTCTTTGGCATGTTAGCTATGCGTATGCCAAATTTCATGTCAATCCTTTAAAATTTACAGCAAAAACCATCAAAGAATGTAGTAATACTTGTTTTCATGAAGTCGGTGATAGAGTTTGACAAATCTTTATGGTTGTTAAATATCTTTTAATTTGTGTATTCGATTTTTAAAGGTAGGTACTATATACGTCCATTTGGCACAATAAAAAATAACCTTCGACCGGTACATATTGCTTGTATCGATGCTCGGTGCATTGTTCAGTCATAAATTTTACCTGTCCCTATAGCGTCGGCCGTCGGTCGGGTCCTATTGTAAATTATTATAATAATAGTCCGTCTCGGTATTTTATTATTTCTGTCATAAATATCTCTGTGGAAATGCAAATGCTGCTTGTAACATCCCAAAAACCAGCTCTACTATTAATTGTACTCGTATAAATAAGTGTATAATATGTACCTACCTACTTATTTATTGTATTCATTTATAGACCTGGATCCCGCGTAATAAAAAAAGTTGATTAACAGCAAGCTGAAAATTTGTTAATAGCTTCACGGTGTCTAGTCGGACAAACTTTGATGTACGGGAATACTGGAACCGGGGAAGTTTTAATTGTGGAACAGGTTAAAAACTTGGAACATCAGACTACCGAAAACGTTCCATGTATTTTGTCGGACAGAACTTCCAATTGATTTGTTACCATTTCATTAAACTCTTATGCAAAAATCAGACTGCGTACCAGTCTACTTTTATTCTCTTAATATTTTTACTTAAAAAAAGTGTACTACAATCATCTCGCTAAACTTAATATAACTGTTTTCGAGATAAACCCATTTTAAATCTGCGATATAACATAATTTTTTGCATAATATTGTAGTTAAATCCGAAAAATCAACTTAAAACCATAATAATAATTGTGCCAATTCTCATTTATGTCATTTATATTTTTGGAGATTTTTATGGTTTATAAGTTATTTTTCGAGTTTAGCGAGACGAATGTAGTATATATTTTTTAAGTAATAATATTAAGAGAATAAAAGTTTTGATTCGAAAAGTATATGTAATGTAGAGTTCCCTCAGCGATGTGATATAATATTATTACAGTATAGCTCCCCGTGCATGACAAGCTTATGGAGGTAGCCCATATAGCCTAGGCTATAATATTATTAAAAAAATCACTTAGATGGGACAATGGCTTTAGGAAATTCGAGACATCAAAAATGGCCCATTTTTAAGGTGGTGCGTTAATTTCTTGGAGAAATGTAATTATAATTTAATGTAAATAATCTAATATCCAATAATTGTAAATTAATATAAGATGTAATATAAGTTCCTTAAAAAATATATTTTTTATTTCCCACAATACATTCTCCACAGGTATAAATATCGTCTCTAGACGTCCACCGAACGTCCTCCCAGGACGTTAGATGGATGATCGGCAGCAATACATTGGACCAAACTGGGACGTCCTATGAAGGCCCAATTGACGTCCACCGAACGTCCCTTCGGACGTTAGGTGGACCTCCATTGGGCGTTTGGCAACGTGGAATTTGGACCAAAATTGGACGTCCTGTTAAGGTCCAATTCACGTCCCCTAAGACGTCCGATTAAGATCCAATTTACTCCGATTAAGGTCCAATTTACGTCCAATTAAGGTCCCATTTACGTCCGATTAAGGTCCAATTTACGTCCGATTAAAGTCCAATTTACGTCCGACTAAGGTTCAATTTACGTCCGATTAAGGTCCAATTTACGTCCGATTAAGGTTCAATTTACGTCCGATTAAGGTCCAATTTACGTCCGATTAGGGTCCAATTTACGTCCCCTAGGACGTCCGATTAAGATCCAATATATGTCCCCTCGGACATTAGATGGACGTCCAATGGACGTTCGGTAGCGCGACATTTGGACCAAAATAGGACGTATAAAGGACGTTCCTCGGACGAAAACGGACGTTCAATGGACGTCCTTAAAGTCCGTGAAGGACGTCCATTGGACGTCCTTGTGCTATTAGGGTAGGTACCTACCTATAATTCTGGTGATTTTTTAAATCCTCTATTGTTAAGAGAATTTACACCTTTAGCCAAAGTTTTACGATTTTCTAACGGAAATTAACAAGTTATTTTAAATACGCACCAATTATCGATGTTGAAAGGAGTTTTTCAAGTTATAAAAATATTTTGTCTGATCAAAGAATATGTTTCCTCGTAAAGAATTTGGAAAAACACATTGTAGTGAATTATAATCGAAGATATATTTATAGTGATATTGTTGTTTTATTTTAAATAGGTAACTATTGGTAGCAGTTTTTGTAAAAACTGTGAATAAATTGCATATATAAAAAATGATTTTATTTGAAAAATAATAAATAAGATTACTAAATAAGACAGAAAATTTGTGGTTTCCCGAAATGCGCATTTTTTGAATTTTTGTGCATATCTTGCGCATATTTCGTAATTTTTTACCGCATATATATGCGAATATTTCATCAAAATTGATCGCATATAAATCCGCTCCCTAGTCATTGTATTCTGTTGGCTGATTCCAATGATTTGAGCCGCCGTACGACACGTTGGGACCAATGGGAGTGAAGATACGTAACTAATACCTATCAAGAGGTTTACTCAAACTTCTTTTCTGTACTTATACCTACCACTCGGTATAAGTACAAAAAAGAAGTTTGTGTAAACCTTTGCACAACTGTGTAAATACTAAAGAAAAATCTAAAATATTAAAAAAAAATAGTGGAATCCGTTAATCTGTTCTCGAAAAAATTAGCTATGAAAATGAGCATAATTTTCTATATCCCTAACTTTTGACGAGCAGTTTAGCTTAAATGGGGAAAAGCGGTAAGCTTAGACCAAACACCAGTAGGAGGCATTCAATTAATTGAGGAAAAAAATTAAATGGATAACAATATTCATTTCAGTTATAGAAAAGGCATTGCCCCGCTAGAATGGTTGAAATCACAAGTAACAATTAATAGTCCTACAAAAAAGACAGGCGCTTGAAAGTGATAAGACCATTGAACAATAAGCCTGCGAACTGCCTTTTAAACACATTCTTAAAAATAATCCATAACACAATTAAAAAAAGGTTTGTTAAGAAATTCTTTTATAGACTTCAGAAATTCAACAACTTCTCCTGATTATGTTTAAAAAACGTACGGAATGCACTAAATGAAAAAAAGAAGAAAAAGATTTATCATACCGTTATACTCTAATATATTCTTAAGTTGAATATTTGATGCTTCCCTGTAGAGTATAAAACGGACAGTTGTGTTTTTCCCGTGAGCTGCCTTGTTTAGTCTTCTTTGTCGTTCTATTCGTTAAATCCTATCCTCTCAAGTCACAGCGTCAGAAAGCAGTGGGTATATGCAGTGAACGGGAGGCCTATGTCGAGCAGTGAACGTTGGGGCCCTTTCGCGTTTATCATATGTAGAGAAGTCGCTTGTCAAAAACTGGACGTATGTAATCGTATTCTATTTGTTAAATACTCTCACCTAATATGTCATACCATGTGTGTTAATCCATTTTATTTCTACAATTTTAAAGTGTTATTACATGCCGTCATTTTCATTTGTCTACACCATCTTATTCTGCCAGTTAAATCCCATCATTTCAGACGCTGTACGTCACGATTGAACCAATAGAACCGTAGATACAAGACTAAGGCCCTTTTGACATGATGCTGTAATTGATTTTCATACGTCATTGTATTATATTAGTCAAATCCAGTTATTTTAGGTGCTGTACGCCACGATTGGACCAATAGGAGCGAAGATACGTAAATAAGGCCCTTTTGACATATTGCTGTATTTGATTTTTCTGTGTCATTGTATTCTGTTCATTAAACCCTACCATTTGAGCTGCTGTACGTCACAATTGGACCAATAGGACTAGATATACATAACTAGGGCCCTTTTGACTTGTTGCTGTATTTGATTTTTCTGTGTCATTGTATTTTATTTGTCAAGTCCTATTATTTGAGATGCCGTACGTCACGATTGGTCTTATAGGACCGAAGATACGCGACTAAGGCCCTTTTGACATGAGGTTGTATTTGATTTTTCTCTCATTGTATTCTGTTTGTCAAATCCTATCATTTGAGGTGCTATACATCACGATTGGACCAACAGGACTGAAGATACATAACTAAGGCCCTTTTGACATATTGCTTGTTTGATTTTTCTGTGTCATTGTCTTCTATGATGTCTAAGGCATATCTCTGATATGCCCTATTTTTAAATGGGACTTCGTAAGTCCTAGGTTTTCACCCACAAGCTTTTATTTGACACCTCATTTGTCATTCTACCCGGTATAATGGCGGAGGAGTTATATTGGCGGTCGTACGGACCGACAGAAAGAGTACCCAGCTCAAATATCTCACCTCTAGTACCATCCTTGGATTATAAGCTTTCATTTGACATCTCATTTATTATTATAGCTGGTATAATGACAGAGGAGTTACATTCGCGGTCGGACGGACCCACCGACAGACCGCCTAGGTCAAATATCTCACCTTTAGTACCATCCTTGTATTACCAGCTTACATTTGACGCCTTATTTGTCGTTCTACCTGGTATAATGACGGAGAAGTTATATTCGCGGTCGTACGGACCGACAGAAAGATTGTCTAGGCCAAATATCTCACTTTTAGCACCATCCTTGGATTATAAGCTTTCATTTGACACCTTATTTATCATTCTACTTGGTATAAAGACGCAGAAGTTATAGTCGCGGTCGTACGGACCGGCGGAAAGACAGCTTAGGTCAAATCGCTCACCTGTAGTACCATCATTGGATTATCAGCTTTCATTTGACACCTCATTTGTCATTCTACTTGGTATAAAGACGCAGAAGTTATAGTCGCGGTCGTACGGACCGGCGGAAAGACAGCCTAGGTCAAATCGCTCACCTGTAGTACTATCATTGGATTATCAGCTTTCATTTGACACCTCATTTGTCATTCTACCTGGTATAACGACGGAGGGGTTATATGCGCGGTCGTACGGACCGACGGAAAGACAGCCTGGGTCAAATATCTCACCTTTAGTACCATCCTTGGAATATAAGCTTTCATTTGACACCTCATTTGTCATTCTACCTGGTATAATGACGGAGAAGTTATATTCGCGGTCGTACGGACCGACAGAAAGATTGCCTAGGCCAAATATCTCACCTTTAGTACCATCCTTGGATTATAAGCTTTCATTTGACACCTCATTTATCATTCTACCTGGTATAATGATTGAGGAGTTACACTCGCGGTCGGACGGACCGACGGACAGACCATGTAGGTCAAATATCTCACCTTTAGTACCATCCTTGGAATATCAGCCTTCATTTGACACCTCATTTCTCATTCTACATGGTATAATGACGGAGGAGTTATATTCCCGGTCGTACGGACCGTCGGAAAGACAGCCTAGGTCAAATATCTCACCTTTATTACCATCCTTGGAATATAAGCTTTCA
Source organism: Diabrotica virgifera virgifera (assembly GCF_917563875.1). Classification (NCBI taxonomy): domain Eukaryota; kingdom Metazoa; phylum Arthropoda; class Insecta; order Coleoptera; family Chrysomelidae; genus Diabrotica; species Diabrotica virgifera. Next base: position 259,419,906 of record NC_065443.1, read on the forward strand.
TTTGACACCTCATTTGTCATTCTACCTGGTATAATGATGGAGGAGTTATATTGGCGGTCGGAGGGACCGGCGCACAGATCGCCTAAGTTAAATATCTCACCTTTAGTACCATCCTTGTATTATAAGCTTTCTTTTGACACCTCATTTGTCATTCTACCTGGTATAATGACGGAGGAGTTATATTCGCGGTCGGAGGGACCGACGGAAAGACAGCCTAGGTCAAATATCTCACCTTTAGTACCATCCTAGGATTATCAGCTTTCATTTGACACCTCATTTGTCATTCTACCTGGTATAATGACGGATAAGTTATATTCGCGGTCGGAGGGACCGAGTCACAGACCGCCTAAGTCAAATATCTCACCTTTAGTACCATCCTTGTATTATAAGCTTTCTTTTGACACCTCATTTGTCATTCTACCTGGTATAATGACGGAGGAGTTATATTTGCGGTCGGAGGGACCGACGGAAAGACAGCCTAGGTCAAATATCTCACCGTTAGTACCATCCTTGGATTATATGCTTTCATTTGACACCTCATTTGTCATTCTACCTGGTATAATGATGGAGGAGTTATATTCGCGGTCGTAAAGACCGACGGACAGACCGCCAAGGTCAAATATCTCACCTTTAGTACCATCCTTGGATTATCAGCTTTCATTTGATACCTCATTTGTCATTCTAGCTGGTATATTGACGGAGGAGTTGTGGTTACAGACAGACGGACAGACGGACGTGGATAATACAAAGTTTTCACATTTTTTCAAAATTGGGTGAAAACAATAAAACATGATGCCAGACTGATTTCTTTATGAAAATAATATATACATTCTCAAATTGTCTATTTTTCGTTGTGAATAATATTGTATTCAACAGTGATGCCAAATTTCTGATGCCAAAATGATTGATAATGAAAGTGGGATATACGTTTTCATGTATATAACGGCAGCGACAAAACGGTAAAACACTGAACTAAATGTATATAATATTTTCACTGTACGATCATTTTGGACTCAAACATTTTATGGAATAAACTTATATAACTTAGTAAGAGGTAAACAAGGAAAGCTGATATATTAAAGTAACATCAAGGAATCAAATCTCTAACTACCGAGCTGATTAGACTTCTGGTAGCAAGTACAGGAATAAAGTTATTAAGGTAGTGTAAAGTGGCATCGATATACAGATGCCACTTTGCAAGACGATGCCAAATCGATGGTAAATGCATAATGTATCGATGCCAAATTGATAGTAGGATGTATATATATATATATATATATATATATATAGATAATATATAATATATTTGGTATATATTTAATATCTGGTTTTGGTAACACTTTAGAAAAATCACGCGTCGCCACTGGCCCATGGTTTACCCGAAGTTATGTTTTGACATGGAAATTTCTGTTAATCTATGTAAGAGTCCAATTCATCAATTTTTGCTCGGTATATTAATTTCGAAATTAATCAGATATATACTTTTACATGCCAGTTTTTATTACACCACCAAAAAAGACCTAAATACAAATAGATGCTTTGCAGCATTTTATAAAAACCGAAAACGATTTCAAGGTACTAAATTGAAGGAAGTTAAATAAAAAAAAGTGCTTGACGAGACTTATTCCCGCTTTTGAAATTTTTATTACATTTTGCTGACGGGTATCACATATTATGTAGTAGCATGTATATCGTGTACCTCCTTGGTGAAGTCAACAAAATATTCGTTGCTTTTTCGTATCTTTGAATAATTTGAATCAGAAACATCGTCTTTAGGCCGTGCGGGGATTTAAAGTGAATAAGTCAGTGTTTTCATAACTTCAGCATACGTTAGCGTCTGTGCTGCCTCTTGCCGAGCTATCTTTATTTCTCTGTGAATTATTTATGTAGTTCCTCACGCCGAATAAACGAGAGAGAATAATAAATATAAGGGGGAAGCAACATGGGATTCTTTTCAACTTTGATGTTGATGTTTAGTTAATTAAAATATATTCTCGAGCTATAAAAAATATGTAAGGGGGATGAACATGAGAAAATAAATAGGGGTGTAGGTAATACAAATGGATTTACATTTATCTTTCTTATTTTCGGTTTTAAGAAGTTGTTTTAAATTGTAGTGGTAATGCTGCATGCTGCAAAAATGTTAGCTGATACTACTTTTTCTATATAGGTAAAGTTTGGACTATTATTATCATATGAAATAATTTTTTTTGAAGTTATACTTCTTTACGCGCGATATGAGGGTGAATTTTTATATGTTAAAACCTACGATCCCGGCGCATGCACATTATAACTTTGTTCTGATTGGATGTTCAAATGACATGTCAAAAATTATCCAATATGGCAGCTGTAGCGCAGCTGTGGTTTGGACGGTTGACGGTTTGGTTATGTATGGTTGTTGCGCTTTAAAATTTGTGGGAAGAGAAACAACAAAGGTTAGTTAATAGTTATACTGCCTTTTTAAATAGTTTTCATATTATATTTTTGAAGTTATACTTCAAAATGTTTTAATTTATGTATGTATCAGTCCAGAAAAGGTGTGGAATGAATATATTAGTGTTTTTAAATATATTTTTCTACAAACGTGTTAAAAATGCAATTTTTGGGACTCCATAGGAGCGTTAAAATGCTACTTTAAGGCACTAGTGCTTTAAAAATTTTAAGGCACTGCAGTTAAAAGTGAATTGTCAAATTGTGAAACGTCAAAATATTTATATTTCATTTATTAACATTAATATTAATAATACAACTTGGGCAATTTGAAAAAGGTGGTTTAAAAGGTTTTTTATTATAATTTTGTTTCTTTGGATTTGTCTTCCTTGGGCGTAAAATAATAAAAACATCTATTTTTATATTTCACTTGTCACCGTGATGTATAATTATGTATATCTGAAAGGTAAGTTGCATGCGGCTTGATGGCCTTGTTGGTAGAGCATTGGACCAGAAATCAAAAAATCGCGAGATTGCGGGTTCAAATCCCGGACGATTCATATTTTTTCTTTTTTTTTTTAATATTTGGCATTGTTAAGTTTTGGTTCATTTTTGGTAATTATTGTTATAGGCTATTGATTATATTCAAAATAAGATAGCTAAAAGGAACTACAACGTTAACGGGGTTTTATTATTTTATATGGTCAATGGACATCTATATATGAAAAAACCGCGGAGTGCTACCATTTAAAGGGGTGCGTTTTTGAGAAATGGGTGAATTAGTCCCTGGGCACAGGTTACATTAGGGTGAGTTCTATGCATTTTTGATACAAATACGTCTACATAAAAATTGTTCCTGGTTACATTTCCTACCTAAATACAACTTTTTAAAGTCAAAGATACTTTTTTTTACCAAAATATATTCAAAAGAAAAAGCACAAAGAAACCCAAAAGAAAGAAATTTTGTTTTTTGTCCCATAACTTTTGTCCACGGGGATATAGGTATAGACATTGCTTCACAGAAAAAAAACTTGCATATTTTCTCTCTAAAATGTTGTTTGGTAGAGGTCATTAGGATTTACAGTTTTCGAAATATGATTTTTAAAATTTCGCCACTCACATCAATTTTGGGCAATTTTCCTTGTTATTTCGCAAATATTGTTCTGTAACTTTTTTCTACGTAACTTTAGGTATAAGCAATGGTACACGTAATAGGAATAGAAATGAATTACCTTTAAAATGGTCTACTGTATAACGTTGTACGACTTTTTTTAAAGAGATTGTGGTTTTTCAAGGTTTTATACTTTTAACGATTTTTTTATAATATATAAAAATAAAACAAAATTATTATATAATATATTATATAATACCTAATATAAAAAAAATATTATTTTTTACATTTTTTACGATTATTCTTGAAATTTCTTATTATAACTTTTTTTCTTGTACATGAATATACTATCTATATATTGCGCAACAAAGAGGGCTTACTTTCTGTTCTTTAAAATGGTGTATCATCTATATTTAAATATATAATGGAAACCGAGTGATTCTTTGATATTTTTTTACCTGTATTATTTAAAATATTTCTTTTATAAAAATAACAAAAACATTAGTCTTAAAAAACATCACTTTAGTTAAAATTATTTAAACGTTGACATTTAAAAAAATTTCAAAATCAAAGTCCATCTCTTCGTTAGCATTAGCTTCAATATCTTCCTCTGACACCTCAGTTATCTTAGAGTTCCCACAATTAGTACTCATGCACATGCACCCTTTGCAGAATATTGAACAACTAATTCCTATCTTCCTACAACCGCAGTTTTTTGTACATCCTTTGGTACATTTACATGCTGTTTTTTCAAGCAAAACTTGTGGTGCAGGAGCTTTGACAGTAAATATTGGAATTAATCCATATTTTCAAGTTTGCCCGGCCGAGTCAAGTGGATCAAAAGTATTACCTATAAAAAATAAGATTCAATCATAACACACAATCACATAAAAAGTTATAATGGGGAATTTAAAAAATAATCCTAAAATCAAAAATCGTTGCAAGTACTTATTACAATTTGAAAAAGCATATCTTATTCAAAAATAACCCTAGAATTTTTTATAATACACCATTTTAAAGTAAACAGAATAAGCTTTCTTTTTTATTATATAATATATACCATATAGAAAAAAAAAGTTATAATGGAAAATTTAAAAATAATCGTAAAAATATAAAAACTCGTTAAAAGCCTTGAAAAAGATAACCTCTTTAAAAGAAGTCGTACATTATACAGTAGACCATTTTAAAGGTAATTGATTTCTATTCCTCTTACATGTACCATTGCATATACCTAAAGTTACGTAGAAAAAAGTTACAGAACAATATTTGCGAAATAACAAGGAAAATTGCCCAAAATTGCTGTGAGTGGCGAATTTTGAAAAATCATATTTCGAAAACTGTAAATCCTAATGACCTTTACCAAACATCATTTTAAAGAGAAAATATGTAAGTTTTTTTTTCTGTGAAGCAATGTCTATAACTATATCCCCGTGGACAAAAGTTATGGGACAAAAAACAAAATTTATTTCTTTTGGGTTTCTTTGTGCTTTTTCTTTTGAATATTTTTGTAAAAAAAAGTATCTTTGACTTTAGAAAGTTATATTTAGATACGAAATTTAACCAGGAACAATTTTTATGTAGACGTGTTTGTACGAAAAGTGCATAGAACTCACCCTAATGTAACCTGTGCCCAGGGACTAATTCACCCATTTCTCAAAAACGCACCCCTTTAAATGGTAGCACTCCGCGGTTTTTTCATATAGAGAGATTCATTGACCATATGAAATAATAAAACCCCGTTAACGTTGTAGTTCCTTTCTAAAGTACATAATCAATAACCTATTAATTTTTTGTATTGTAACTGTTAAGTAGGTATATTTATTTCGTTGAAATTATATTATAATAGAAGTATAACTTCTTCCGTGCGTACAAAGTACACACACATTCTTTTTTTACTTAAAAGGGAAAATCATTTTAAGGGATCTGAATGAAGAAGAAAGCAAATTTACAATAAGGTAGAAACTTCTTATGTATGATGGTAGGTATATTTTTATTAAAACTTTAAAAGTTATCCAAATGGATTATAATTACCCTCAAAACGGTTTAGGTTCATTTTGACCATCATCAGTGAAACATTGTGTGAGTAGTTGAAAGTAGCCACATGTGACATATTTGGTTATTGTTATGTATTTTGGCGGCAATTTACGCGGTCGCTCTAATAAGCAATATGTTGATGCTGAATCCCAAGATTGTTTCCGGACAAAAGTAGAAATATATAGAATTGAGGGACATCATAACAAGGAAACTTTAACAAATTCTCATAATTATAAAAAGAAAAACAAAAAAAAAAACAAAAAAAACGTTGGAACTTTACCGCGCTGAGCAGATAAGACGTGAATTATAAATTGTAAAATTCCCTCATCTTCCTTAGTCTCAGCATCCGTTATGGCTTGTAAATTGTAGAAGCCTCGGAGGTGTTACCAGAGAAGGTTCCCATTGTTTTCAGTCTGGTAGGATGTAGAATAACATTTTTGGATGTTATTTTATGTGCTATTAGGTTGAAAACTTAGTTTTTTGATAGCAGTTTTTAATTATTAACTCTACTCCTTGTACTGGCGGGTGAACGAACGCTAGTCTGGAAGATCAAAATGTTAACTGCCAGCTGGCCTAAGCGAGAATTTCTTGCCATTTTTGTTGCAAGCTACCTTCGACTCTCTCTCTCTCTCTGTCTCTCTTTCTTGGCATTTTTGTTGCGACGATGCAAGCTACCTTCGACTCTCTCTCTCTTTCTTTCTTTCTCTCTCTCTCTCGTTCTCTCTCTCTCGTTCTCTCTCTCTCTCTCTATCTCTCTCTCTCTCTCTCTCTCTCTCTCTCTCGCTCTGATTTTTAGTGGCATCTGTCATGAGCATATGTCATTGTACCTTCATAAACAATTTGATTATGTTTATTATCGCTTTAAGATTTTCCGACGCAAATTGTAAACATTTGAGTATGCCTTCTTGTTCGAAATTCGAAGTGTCTCTCTTTGTAAGACACAAAATAAGTATTTCTTGTGAATGTTTGGTAGATTGGACTAGATTATAAAACTACACTTCCTGACAGTAAAATGAATCGTGTAGTTGTACTTTTTATCTTGTTGGGTAATCTTATACAGTAATAAGCGAGCCAATAACCTGCAAAATAACGCAGAAGATGGAAAACATAATACATTGTGACCTAAAAAGAGTATAAACTAGTAGGGGTGGAAATTATCGATATAAACGTATAAATAATTATTAGATTACATAGTGTCCTACTTTCAGACGTATCGGACGAGTAGGTATGATAACTGTCACTGTCACAGGAGAATTTTATAAAATACTCCTGTCACAGACGTTTAAAGGTGGGAAACTAGGTAACGTACTGTTAATGACGTATACGTTTATACCGATAATTTCCACCTCTACTACTTTCATTTTTTTATTCCACAATGTATTATGTTTTCCATCTTTTGCGTTACTTTGCCGGTCAGTAGCCTCATTACTGTTAGTACATAAATATGTTCATCATACCTTATTGCGGAATGAGGTTTTGTGTGCCTTCTCGTGGTAATATATTTATTTGAAGTCCGTAGCAAACCGTAACTAAAAATATCGTATCGATGAATAGAAAAAAAATCCAAAGTAGTAGATATTATTTAAACCTAAATCAGAGGCACATAATAGTTAATTTGATCAGCTAGTTAACAATGAGGGTAAAAGAAGATATTAGATATTAGATAAGACTTCCAAACATAAAGCAAAGAAAGCACAATATTTTAAACACATGATAATGTGAAACATTATAAATATGTGTTAAACACATGTAAAAATAATGATGTGGTAGTGTTTCTCGTAATATTGAACGCGTCTTGGTTTATTGGTTTATTTACTTCTAGTGCATCTTGATTGTGATTGTATTATAGTGGTACAAAAGATGTGATAGCGACTAATCAAAATGTCATATAAAAATAGGTTGTATCAGGGTTTAGTGTTTATCCTTATTTTTTATTCTCTTTAGTTTCAGATCAGATAATAGAGAAAGTACAAAGTAACGTTCCTTGGTATTTAAGATGCGCTAGTAATGTATGTATTGTTGGTATGAAATACTAAAACTGATTTAGAGCAAAGACGGGAATAATGAAGGTATGATCTTGAATAAAAATGCTTAAAACTTTTTAGGTTTGTTAGGTAAAAATGAAGTTACTATAGTCGATTCACTAACCTGAGACACAACTGTCTACACTACAATAATTATTACAATAAAGATGCACTAGAAATAAACGAGCACGATGAGTGCTTGTTTATTTCTAATGCATCTAGTTATCAGTGCGTCAAGCACAAGTGCTCCTCGAACATTCAACGTGTCCTGGTTTGTTTATTTCTATACAGTGCATTTTTATTGTGATTGTAGTGTAGACAGTCGTGTCTCAGATTAGCGAATCGACTATATAGCCCAGTCGGGATAGCATTTGACCTTGCATTAGGAGCTGCCTCAAATTTTATTTTTCTATAATTTCATTTATTATAATTTTTTTCGTGCGGTCGATATTTTCCGAGTTATGAGGGGAAGATAGTGACAGTTGTAGCATAATTATTTAATTATTGAATTATCTCGTTTATTATTAGTTTTACAACAAATATTTACCTATACAAAAATGAAGAGAATTAAATTTTGTACAATTTTGATGCCGTTCATTTTTTTGATAAAATCAATATTTAAGGTAGTACGTATGTGGTAAAAGTGCGAGCGTAAGACCCGATTGATTTTGTAGCAATTGTTTTTGTTCAATATCTCCGCCATTTTCAACTTTTCGACCAAAAGTGTAAGAACTGAAATTGTTGCAATTACGATTTACTACAATTTTTCGAGAGAACCAGTGGCGGGTCTACAAGGGGGGAAATGGGAAAATTCCTCCCAACAGGGTCCAAAATTAAAAAAAAAATTGTTGGAACATCACGATATATTAGCTGACATAAAACTTAAAATATCGACAGACAAATTCAACCAATAAAACCCGCTAGTTAATAAAATTAAGTGAACTTAATGTATATAATGTCTTTTTATGTCTTTTATATACTTAGTTTGGTTGATGTTTCATTGGAAGTTTCAAAAATTGTATAAAATATAATTCTCTTTATTTTTGTTTATATACAATTATGTCGTAAAGTTAATAATAAATGAGACAATTCAACAATTATGCTTCGCTTCCACTTCCATTATTTTCCCCCTTAACTCGGAGAATATTGATCGTATAAAAAATTGTGCAAAAGAAATTGTAGGAAATTGCATTTCCAACAATTTTCTTTCCCACCACTTATGTCGAAAAGTTGAAAATGGCGGAGATATTAGGCAACAACAGTTCTCATTTAAAATCAATATGGCGGCTAATGCAAGCGGAATTCAGTCGAGATTTTAAATTTACACTACTATTGATCTCTCCTAAAGGATATAATTATAAAAGTTGGGGCAGCTCGGATACAAAATTCAATTCAATAATTATGCTCCCCCACCACTTTTTACTATTTTCCCATGTAACTCGGAAAATATCAACCGCATGAAAAAGATTGTTAAAAAGAAATTGTAGGAAATTATATTTTGAACAATTTTAGTTGAAAATGGCGTAGATATTGAACAAAAACTATTGCTATAAAATCAATCCGGTCTTACGCTCGCGCTATTAACGCATACGTACTACCTTAAATATTAATTTTAGCAAAAAAATGAAAGAGATCAAATTTGTGTAGAATTTAATTCTCTTTATTTTTGTACAGGTACATATTTGTTGTAAAACTAATAATAAACGAGATAATTCAATAATTCAATAATTATGCTCCAACTGTCACTATTTTCCCCTCATAACTCGGAAAATATCGACCGCACGAAAAAAATTATAATAAACGAAATTATAGAAAATCGTATTTTCAACAATTTCAGTTTCTACACTTTTTTTAAAAAAATTGAAAATGGCGGAGATAATGAGCAAAAACGGTTCCCGTTTAAAATCAAGATGGCGGCTAACGCAACGGTGGAATTCTGTCGAGATTTTAAATTTATACTAATATTGACCCTCCCTAAAGGTTAGAAAAATAAAATTTGGAGCAGCTCCTAATGCAAGGTTAGGCATGTTATTCGTCTAACCCGACTGGACTAATACTAGAGATTCGAGTATAACCTCAGATATTAAACTGCTTATTATTCCTAGGCAATAGTTTTAAGAATCTAGGATCAGTTTAAGAGAATAATGAAAAAATGCATAGAGATACTTTATAGTAGATTAAGCCGTCCGCACATGGGGCGACGCTCGAACTACTCGACTCGATTACAGTCGCGTAGGTGTCCCCCGCCAGTCAAGTTCCTTCGTTGTGGCACTGAGCTCCGTACACGGAGCGTTTAAGATTGCAAATCTCCTCGTCTTGTACGACTCTCGTCGCTTGCGATCCGTAGCGCACGAGAAAGTTAGAGTGAGACGCACGCGGTAGGTTTCTATTCATATAGGTAGTTTATTTTATTTGTTTCCTTCGTTTTTTGTTGTTATTTGCGCTTAATTAAAATTTAGTTTTATTTAAAGGTCGGTGCATGTTATGTTCGTTGATTGTATTACAACCTACTGACTTTGTGGAAATATATTGTTTGCAATATAAAATTCTGAAAACGTTGAACTTATGTTTCTAGGTGTTTAATATAAAAGTCGAAAAATGTCCTCAGTATAATGTACATTGACATTGTATTCAAATTATACTAAAAATGTAATAATACCGTACTTTTCACAGATCCAAATAGTTGTTTTGGTTGATATATAAAAAATGCGTTCTTCCTGGTTGGAAGATGTGAGCAAACTGAATCGACTAGTGTACGGAGAACAATCGCTTGTGCCGCAGGGTTCGTACAAGACGCGCGAACATCGATACGTGTCTTCGATCGAACCATGTGCGGACGGCCTAAGAGAGTAATGAAACAATGCATAGAGATACTTTATAGTAATGTGGGGTGGTGTCTAATTCCTCGGGCTCAGTGGAGGATGATCTTCAGTTATTGAAACACCAATAGCACTTAGTTTATTGATAGCGGTAGACACTAGGGTGGTTCGAAAAAAACTTTTTTTTATTTCAGATCGCCATAGAGCACAAAATTTGCCATTGGTATAGGCGTGAAAAAACCACAAATTATTATTATAATTTATCTTCCGATCGCGCAATGTCATCGAAATTAGCAAACATTTTGAGAACCTTAATTTCATGTTTTTTTTAAGCAGGGCAGATGGTTTTAATTGCGTTCCTACCGTGAATTAACTACTTAAAGTATGTAAAATCAATATAAATGCCCTTATTATACATTTGCTTCATAGCTTCCGATCGCGCAACAATATACAAAATTAGTAAAATTAGTAGGTTTTGCAAAATTTCAAAGTTTGACTGTTTAGTACAATTTAATCATACGACTTTTAGAGATGCTATAGTTTAATTTTGTTACAATATAATATTTAATATCCAAGCATATAAGACAAATTTTGATATTCAAGTGGAATTCGGTCGCGCAGCTTCGTCAAACATAGCAGACTACCGTGACGCTAGGCGAAAGTGACGAATGCAAGCGAAGCGCGCGCAGCCACAAATAGAGATACATGTGGGAATACCTCTAAATTTGAGTATAGTTCTTCTCCATTATAACGAACTGTCATTCCGCCACCTTTTCCAACACTTAGATGGAAATACAACAGGCCCAATAGGATATTCCGGACCAATTGGAGAGGCCCTATGCCTGATTGTGAAAGACTACCAGTTATTGATTTTAATCCTATTGATTGTGTGATTCCAAAAGTTGACATGCGTATTCTTAGCAAGGACCAATTGTACTTGCTTGAGATATCAGAAATCATCAAGTCAGGACATTCTTCAGAAAACTTTGTAGTACGTGATCCTGACCCAATGTCACATTCAAGATGACTTACTACTGCCAACCGAGTTTTGTGTTTCTACATCAGTGTGTCCAGCCATTCTAAAAATATGAGAGAGATTGTCACATTCATTCTCAAATGTTATATGCATGTGTGGTTTGTATCATAAAAATAATCTAAAAATTCACAGATGGGTCTAGACATGTTTACAAAATCATTGAATCTACAAGGTACTTACCAGAAGAGCTTCTTCAAGTTATTGATACCGTTTTACAATGGAATGCTTACTTTACCCATCCCGAAAATTTACTTTTGGCTATGGTAACTGATGAAAGAAACCATATCCGAAAGCTGGCCTTCAGGCGTATCACGAAGGCAAAGCAAGCAATATCCGAAAGTCACTATCAGATTCTTTAACCCGGGAGTAGTCGCGCTCACTTCTGTAACGTCGATAGTCGCGGGGTCCGGACAAATAATCCCCGGACAAATAATCCCGGACAAAAAATCCCCACAAATTATCCCCGGACAAAAAATCCCCGGACAAAAAATCCCCACAAAAAATCCCCACAAATAATCCCCACAAATAATCCCCGGACAAATAATCCCCGGACAAAAAATCCCCACAAAAAATCCCGGACAAAAAATCCCCACAAATTTTTTTGGACAAAATTTCCCCACAAAAAATCCCGGACAGAAAATCCCCAAGAAATGTTTGCTGTCGAATAGTTCTCTAAAAGTTTTCCCGTGAATGGTGGAAGATTTGGGAAATAAGCTAAGGCTGTGGGAATCATGTTGTAATTGGTTTAAATCTTTTGATCACTCTGCTTTGAGTAACTCTGTTCAAAACATTGTCTATTCATGATAATAACTGATAACTATACTGAAAACAATAATCTTGATTGTACTAATGTAAAAAATCCGTTCCATGCATCGCCATGAAAGTTATACAAAGCTTTTCGATTATTTTGACTTTTGTTGGTTTTGGAAACAAATTTATGGGCATTCCTGTTCGATATCAGGTTTTCAGAAAACGTATTTGAGGATCTGTGTGCATCCATAAAAAAATTTATCCATAAATCAAACCAAACATGGCTGTTCGGGGAGAGGCCAGATGGTAGAAGGTCTGTAGGGCGGCCTAGAAAAAGGTGGAAAAGTTATAACGCCATTGATGATGATGATGACTAAATATTTTGACGTTAAACTTACAAAAAGGAACAGAATTTTTTTGCATTGCAATCAAGATTATCGTTTTCTGGACCAGCAGTTATCATCACGAATAGACAATAAGTACAACATGACTCCCAAAGCCTTAGCTTATTCCCCATATCTTCCACGATTTTTGAAAAAACTCACAATTGGAATTCGACATTTGGTAATCGAAATTACAATGTATGCTTAATTTTAATCGCTAATGATTATTTTCGTGCCGAAAACTGGTTTCATGGCGATTGCTATAACTCTCATGCACTGAAGCTGAAAAACATTTTCGTCGATTGCATTCACGGGAAAACTTTTATAGCCACTTTACACGATGCAAGTAATTGCGCAATTAATTGCACAATTTCTTGCGCAAGAACTTGTGCAATAAGTTGCAACTAACTTTCTGCAATAAAGTGATTACACGGTGCAAACAATTGCATAAACTGACATGAAATAGACAGAGACTTTGACAAAATAGCATAAATTTTAGGTTATGTTTGTTTTTACAAATTAAATGTAATTTTTTGAGTAGAATTATCAGATATTAGATTAAAGATGTTAGATTAAAATTTGAGAAAATTATAATATTATGTATTAAGTATAACAAAATCAATTAACACCTAATCCAAGTATGTAATACATATTATTCATTTACAAAAGGAAACAAGTTGTAAGAAATAAAATAGTTTTTTTTAATCCCTATGTTGCATAATTAAAGTTATTCACCTGAATAATATTATCTGCGAAGCGTGAAATTGGTAAAAAGTTCCTCTAGTTTTGTTAATAAATTGTTTAGTTTGAAATTTAAGATGACAGAAGTTCAATGTCATCAAAATCTTTTATTTGTTGACAGCAGAAAAGTAAAAACAAACACTGTAGCCTTAAAAGTTACTAAAAATATAACCAAATTGCAGAAAAAATTGCATGAAAAATAGGACATGTTCTATTTAGCTGCAACTTATTCTTGCAGCAAGGAGTTGCAGCTTTTTTGTGCAATTCGCGTATGACACGATGCAATTTCTATTGCTGCAAGAAATTGTGCAATTAATTGCGCATTTAGTTGCATGGTGTAAAGTGGCTTTTAGAGAACTATTCGGTAGCAAAAAATTTTTTTGGGGATTTTTTGTCCGGGATTATTTGTGGGGATATTTTGTCCAAAAAAAATTGTGGGGATTTTTTGTCCGGGATTTTTTGTGGGGATTTTTTGTCCGGGGATTATTTGTCCGGGGATTATTTGTGGGGATTATTTGTGGGGATTTTTTGTGGGGATTTTTTGTCCGGGGATTTTTTGTCCGGGGATAATTTGTGGGGATTTTTTGTCCGGGATTATTTGTCCGGGGATTATTTGTCCTAGCTTCATAGTCGCGTGTGAGATTCTATCTCAAAATACGAATTTAAAACAAATTTTTATTTTATACTATTTTTATCTACTTTTTATAATGAAAATATATTTCTAACAATTTTATTAAAAAAACCTGTGTTAACGACCACCTGCCAACATCGGCCACCTGTCCTAACGGCCAGTTTAAAAATTCCCCAAAAGAATTATATGTAGACTACAAAAACTGGCAATACCGTCCACCTTTCTATATCGGCCAATAGTTCTTTCATTTTTAGTGGCCGTTACTGACAAATTTTACTGTACAGTAAAACCTGTGTTAACGGCCACCTGCCAACATCGGCCACTTGTCCTAACGGCCAGTTTAAAAATTTCCCAAATCAATTATATCTAGACTACAAAAACTGGCAATAGCGGCCACATTTCTATAGCGGCCACCTTTCTATATTGGCCAATGGTTCTTTCATTTTTAGTGGCCGTTACTGACAGGTTTTACTGTATTACGAAAAAGGATGAAATGTGAGATTCTATCTAACGGCGCGACTACTCGCGGGTTAAAGCTAATTGGCCCTCCCCAAAGCCATAAATTCCACAAAAAGAAGAAGAAGAAAAAACAAAAAATTCCTACGCATTACTACACCCTTCCTCGAGGCACTTACGAAATTTTTTCAAAATTGCAAAATTTTTCATCAAGTTATCGCGAAAAAGGATAAAAATTGAGATTCTATCTCACCGCGCGACTACTCGCGGGTTAAACCAACAAACTTAAACTTTGAAGCTGAAGAATATTACGAAATTATCAAATGGACACTGTACACTTTACACTGACTCCTCCTCCACTGTTAAGACCATTGACAAATGAAAAAATAAAACAGTATATGAGCAATGACCTCAAGCCTGTTATGAGTATAGATGCTTTCCCATGTGACCAAAGCTTCAAGTAAAGTATGTGCACACAGTTCCATATTAGAACCACAGTATTGCACCGCTCAGCGATGTCAACTTTGACGTTGAGCCAGGATCACGTACTACAAAGTCTTCTGAACAATGTCCTAACTTGACGACTTCTGATATCTCAAGCAAGTACCATTGGTCCTTGCTAAGAATAAGCTTTTCAACTATTTGAATATTAGAATCGATAGGATTAAAATCAACAACTGGTAGTCTTTCGCAATCAGGTAGGGCCTTTCCAATCGTTCCGGATATCCTATTGGGCCTGTTGTATTTTCATCTAAGTGTTGGAAACGGTGGCGGAATGGCAGTTCGTTGTAATGGAGAAAAGAAATTCTCCATTGTAGAGGTCTTACCACATGTATCTCTATTTGTGACTGTGCGCACTTCCCTGGCATTCGTCACTTTCGCCTCGCCTCTCGGTAGTCTGTTGTTTTTGCCGAAGCTGCGCGACCGAATTCCACTTGAATATTAAAATTTATCTTATATGCTTGGATTTTACATATATTATTGTAATAGAATTAAACTATAGCATCTCTAAAAGTTGTACGATTAAAATGTCTAAACAGTCAAACTTTGAAATTTTTCAAAAACTACTAATTTTACCCATTTTGTATTATTTTGCGCAACCGGAAGGTATGAAACAAATGTATAATATGTGCATGTGATTTTACATACTTTTAGTAGTTAATTCATGGTATAGGAACGCAATTAAATCAATCTGGTCTGTTTAAGAAAAATATGAAAAATTAAGGTTTTTCACAATTTTTGCTAATTTCGATGGCATTGCCCGACCGGAAGACAAATTAATAAAAAAATAATAATAAGTGGGTTTTTCACGTCTATACCAATGTCAACTTTTGTGCACTATAGCGATCTGAAATAAAAAAAAAAAAAATTTCGAACCACCCTAGTAGACACCATGGTAATTATCCCGAGAGAACGTTGTGGTACTGATATGTGGCTTGTACGCGAATTATTTGAAGACTCTATAATGAAGCTACATGTTGAATGAATTTAAAGGCACATCTGGCCTGTTGAGTTGATTCTAATGAATTATTCTAAAATGTATATTCTTTCCAGCGGTGGCACTAGTATTTGGTGTCAGGCCACGCGCTGAGTCTTCTTCTTTAAGTGCCATCTCCGCGGCGGAGGTCGGCAATCATAATAGCTATTCGTATTTTAGAGATGGCTGCTCTGAAAAGTTCATTTGATGTACATCCGTACCACTCTCTCAGGTTGCGCAGCCACGATATTCTGCGTCGCCTTATGCTTCTCTTTCCTTGAATCTTTCCCTGCATAATCAATTGTAGCAAGCTGTATCTCTCTCCACGTGAAATATGTCCGAGATATTCCAATTTTCTTGTTTTGATGGTATTTAGGATTTCCATTTCTTTATTCATCCTTCTCAGAACCTCTTTGTTTGTAACGTGTTCTGTCCACGATATTTTCAGAATTCTTCTGTACACCCACAGCTCGAATGATTCTAGTTTTTTTCATTGATGCAGCAGTCAAGGTCCAAGCTTCCATTCCATAAAACAGAGTCGAGAAAACGTAGCACCTAGCCAACCTAACTCTTAGCTCCAACTTCAAATCTCTTGTGCAGAGCACTTTCCTCATTTTGTTAAAATTTGCTCTAGCCTTTTCGCTGAGTATGTTTACAAAATATTGAGAACAAAGAAATATATTCGATCATCAAATTAAATAAGCAATTGCCCGAATTATTGTTTACAATTGCAATTTGTGAACTAAATTAAAGACCCGCACATATAATTATACAATAACAAATTGGTTCATGTGATATACGCGGTAATAAAATTATACGGTTAAATATCGGATACTATGAATATAGAATGTTTGATATTTGACAGGTGGATATAGTACTTATTAAGGTATCGTGTTTCTTCAAAGGTTGACGATCATCAGGATTACCTGAAATTTGTTTTGATTTACGACAAAAGTATTCAATTTATTGTTGAAAAAAAAATAGTATTTTATCGTTGGATATCATAAATCTTTTACTTATTGTTTTATTTAGAATAAACATACCTATAAAAATTAACTTTGTATCAAAAATCAAGACTGTACGCATTTATATTAGATCTGAATAACTGATCAAAGAAATTTTTCCGCATTTGTTTTAATTAATGTCGTATGGAATTACGTTATCTCTTTCAAATTACTTTCATTTTCATGGGGGTTTTTGCACGTGCCCTACCTTTTAGGGTTTTCTAATGAATTAGAGTTTTTATGGTTATTCTCGAATCAATCAAAAGGCATTCGGTTGGCCCAACACAAACATACTTTGACCTTTTAATACTGGAATTTGCCAGAACGATATAATTGACGATGGCGAATGCTCATTTTTTTTTCAGCATTTTGTAATCGCTGCCCGATACTTCTCTTTAATAAAGTTCCAAATTACAATTTTTTCGATGAAAATATTGACCAGAGACCCCAAATTTTTGTAATTTTAAAAGGTTTTGTAAACAGCAGCTTGTTTTTCTTGTTTTCACTTTTAATTTCATTAATTAGTTAATTGGATAATTTTGGGAAAATACTGTAATGAATTTTTTTTTGTATTCAACATCCTGTAACTGGATTCATACAACATTATGTATAACATATGAAGGAATATCCAATAAATAATTATTTGCTTTTAGTTAAATTATTTTTAAACATAGGTATAAATATTTTTTTCTTTATTTAAAGAGAGTACTCACCTGTGCACATAGTTTGTATATAAAAAAAGTACAAGTAGACAACGTAATATGTATTTCAGCAATAACTTTCAACATTACATCCGTACTGCCTATGTATCTTATAGGCCTGGATCCCGCGTACCAAAATAAAAGTTTATTAATAGCAAGCTGAAAATTTGTTAATAGCTTAACGGTGTCTAATCGGACAAACTTTGATGTACGGGAACACTGGAACAGGGAAAGTTTTAATTGAGGAACAGTTAAAATATTTGTAACGTCAGATTACGAAACGTATTTTGTCGGACAGAACATCCAATTGATTTGTTACCCTTTCATTAAACTCTCATGCAAAAATCAGACTGCTATAACTAACCTACATGATTCCTGTCATTTGACATATTTCTCGTGTTCCACTCATTAAAATACATGAAACGTTTTTGTAGTCTGACGTTCCAAAATTTTAACCTGTTCCACAATTAAGACTTCACCTGTTCCAGTGTTCCCGTACATCAAAGTTTGTCCGACTAGACACCGTTAAGCTATTAACACATTTTCAGCTTGCTATTAATCAATTTCTTTTTGGTACGCGGTATCCAGGTCTATTAGTTTCACTTATTATTTGTACTGTGTATTTATACTAGGGATGGAAACAACATACCGGTTATAACCTAAAACCGTTTTTTTCTTCTGAAATAATCGGTTTTCCCGGTTGTTTTTTTGTCACAGTTATAACCGGTTTTTTCTTTTTAAAGTAATAACCGGTGAAAACCCGGGTAAGTGAAAAAATACTGAATTTAGAGAAAAAATGTGAAAATTTTCGCCCACAGCGCAAAAATGAGAAATTTTAAGCTGACTGAAACCGATTTCACAACACGGATGACGGATTGCTATACTAATATGGACTGATATCCATTCGAATGGAGTATCGCAAACTGAAGCCCAATGTAAATGTAACCTATTGGGTATTGGCTGTGACTAAAAAAACCAAACACCGGTTTTTGGAACAACCGGTTTTTTTGAATAGTTATAACCGGTAGGTTAAACTGTAGGTAAAAAAACCGGTATAACCACAAACCGGTGATTTGTCAACAACCGCCATCCCTAATTTATACATCCTTTGTCCTTTTTTACTTTTTGGGGTTTGCAATGTACTATTTTTATTCTAATTTTCAGTTTCGTGTATGTTTTAACTAGTCCATTCTTTCACGGTTTTTGCTCTATATTTTAAAGAACCGCTTGGATTGACATCAAATTTGGCATCAGTATAGCTTACATATCAAAGAAAAAAAGTGATATTGTGCCGAGAACAAAAGTTACTTAAAATTAGCCAGTTTATCCATTTCCTGACTTACTTTGGACAAATATTTTTTCACCACCAAGAGGGGAGAAAACCACCCCCAGGGCAAAAGCCCATATCGGCACAATATCACTTTTTTCTTTGACTTGTTAGCTATGTGTATGCCAAATTTCATGTCAATCCAAGCGGTTCTTTAAAATTTAGAGGTTTTGCAATATTTTACCGTTAAAGAACGGACTATGTATATAGAGTATAATATACAGTATTGTTCATTTCTTGGTAAAAAAACTCATGCGTAGACAAAAAACACGCAAACACAAACCTGTCTGAAGCACTATTACAGAACGGAAGCGAAAAATACGACTGTACTACACTCAATACGGTCACAATCGGAACAATGTTATGTTATTTAAGAACAGTGGAGACTAAGACCATTGATTAAAAAAGAATTTTTTAAATAGGCTTTTAGTCTTTTTTGAGTAATGCTAAGAGTTTGAAATAAATAAAGGAATACAGGTGCCTGTTGTTTGCGATAATTCGAGCCAATGAACGTCGCTCTGCCGCCATGTGCCATGAGTCATATTTACTATCGTATAGTTCAAATTACACAAATACACAACACTATCTTTCAAATATTATATTCCATACATTTTGCGATATCAGGAAGCGCTCCTAGAGCAAAACATTGGTATGGACATTAACGGAGTGTTAATTAACAATATACGATACGCTGATGACACGCTAATAATAACAACTAACCTAACAAGTTTACAGTATTTGCTGGAAAACATAACCGCTTATACCAACAAGTATGATTTAAAACTGAGCATCAAAAAGACTGATACATAAAAAAAAGACAATGTGAATTTAACCATAAATAATAAGCAAGGTAAAAGAGTTACGTCCTACAAATATTTAGGGGCTTGGTTCACTGTCGAGTAGAAATAGCGAGACAATCATTTATATAACTAAAAAAGTTCCTATGCTACCGGGGCATAAATGTAAACTTAAGAACGAGAATGTTAAGGTGCTATGTTTTTTCCGTTCTGCTGTACTGCATGGAAGCTTGGACACTGAAAAAGGTATAAAAAATATTGAGGACTCCAGATGTACTACAGGAGAATGTGGAAAATAGCATGGACAGAGAGAGTAACAAATCAAGATGTTTTGCTGGAGTTGGGGAAGTCATGGAAACCATACAAACGAGAAAACTGGAATATCTAGGCCACATACTGAGAGGGGAAAAGTACTTCCTGATAAGGCTCATACTTCAAGGAAAAATCTCGGTAAAGAGAAATGTGGGACGTAGGAGGATTTCCTAGTTGCGCAATTTAAGGGAGTGGTACGGGTGCAGTTCATTACAATTGTTTAATACAATTTGGCCTAGGCCATATTAGTTTATCCTAACGCGTTTAGGACAAACTAGTTTGGCCTAGGCCAAACTAGTTTGTCCTGAAATCGGGTTTGGCCGGTAACATTTAATTTCATTTTTTTCCTTTGATTTTTTGTTTATTATGTTTAAAATAAAGGAGATTTATGTCCAATATTGTGCTAATCAAACTGAGATGGAAGATAATTTAACTTTCGTATCTAAAATTAATAAAAGTTTATAAATCTCATAAAAAAACTATAAACGTAAAAAAATTCCAGCTTCAATAAAGCTCAAAAATATTTTCTTTATAAGCTCCGTAAATATTGGCTCAAAACGGTCTCAACGGTCCTTTAATGGCATTCGGATATGCCAACTTCAGTTTATTCAAAAGCAGTTCCGCATAAAAAGGGATTAATTAAACATCAGCATTTTCTTTTATACTGTAATTATTTTCGACTTTATTGGCCGTAATTTAAAAGAAAACCAAACTTTTAAAATCCAAACGTAAGAAAATTTCCGAAGTGAGAAAAGGATTCCATTTAGATTCGCTTCAAACTTTATATATTTTGTAATTTTTCTTGAAAGTCTTTCATAAAAGTAACATCTAATGCTCCAAATTGGCCAATTTGTTTGTTCCGAAGTTGATTTTTCCAGACATTCTCATTTCGCATTCGAAATAAATGTTTTTAAGGACGTTTGTGAACTTTTCGGAGAATTATTTACCTTTTTCTTATTTTAAAAGATTGTTTTGGTTTTGGAAAGTTTATCTTGAAGACATTTTAATTATTTGATGTTAAAGTTTCAATAGGTACGATTTTTAGAGAGCTAAAAGGAACTACAACGTTAATGGGATTTTATTATCTCATATGGTCAATGGACCTCTAAGTTTAAAAAACCCGTGGAGCGCTACCATTTAGATGGGTGCGTTTTTGAGAAAGGGGTGAATTAGTCCCTAGACACAGGATGAATTAGGGTGAGTTCGATGCACTTTTGGTACCAACAGGTCTACAAGAAAATAGTTCCGGGTTATATTTACTATCAAAATATCACATTTTAAAGTCAAAAATATTTTTTTTTAAAAAAATATACTCAAAAGAAAAGCAAGAAAAAAACACCAAAGAAAGCAATTTTGTTTTTTGCCCTTTTTAACTTTTTTCCACAGGGATATACTGCCGTGCTAAGCCCAAAGGCGGGATCTGATTTTTTATCGAAAATAAGATTTTTGTATTTTTAGGTAGAATAGGGTATTTAGTATATATTTATAAAGTCTTTGGAGTTGTACAAGCATTATATTTTAAATAAAATTGCAATTTTGTTAGCGGTATCTACACTTTTCAGTTAAAATACTAAGCAATTTGGCGGCAAATGTTAAATACTATGGCGTTTTGACGGTATCTGCTACAGTTGCCGTCCATATACCTTAGCATATTGCACTTACCGCTAATCTACTTTCAAGAATTCTACGCCTACAGTTAGAAACCGCCAAATAGCCTTAGTATTACAAAGTAAATTCGGCCTAACTTTACAAGGTTAAATTATTGTGTTAGTTAAAAGAGTTGTGTTAGTAAAAGAAATAATTAGCGAGGATGGTAAGAACTTTTCGAGATTATTATATCTATTGAAATATATTTTCATTTTTGTTTATACTATTTCAAGAATTAACCATTTATGTTGTCCTAAACAATGTGAATCTGCCCCAAGTGGATGATTTATATGTATGTTTAAACCCTTTGTTAGGTTGCAACAACTAAAGCAATGCAACCCATTGATTGCATTTTGTTTTTGTTTCAATACAAGCTATTATCATTGTTTAACTAGACAATGTCTAATAGTAGTCTAGTTATACAATGCTATTATAGATACGGAATTGTAGATTTGGGATATCTTTACCTTATCTTTTGAGAATCATTTACATAAGTTTTATACAAAAATGCTGGTTTTATTCCTTTATAAATTTTCTAAGAATGCGTCCGGTACCTGGACAATGATCCAAAAATTTGTTTGCAAGAAACAAAATAAAAATAGCTGAGAAGAGAAAGTCAAAAGCATGGTTTACAATCAGATTTACAGTTGAAGAATTCTTTAAAACGCAGATGTTTAAACAGCTATAACAATCTGAACGGATTCTGGTTTTTCGTTATAAGTACAGTTCTGCCCAAATTATTAGACGCACTATAAAAGATTTTATAAAAAAATGATAATTATGAGGTAATACCATTGTAATACTAAATAGGTTTTGTGTATGTACCGGACACAAGGTATGGTGTTCGATTGTCTATTAAATTGTCTATATTGAATCGCAAATAGAACATTAATATTAATGAACCAATATGTATTTATTGACTCTTGAAAGAAAAGAGATATAACGACAACTAAATATTGTCAATTTGTTGTTGTCATATTGTGGCTCAACAAAATAATAACATTTAATAGTACTTTAATTTTTTCAATTAGTAACAATCACAACTATAAACCACATACCGCTAATAGGCTTAGTTTTATAGTAAGTTTTGATAAAACGTTTTAGCGGTATCTACCTCTTTTTATATAAAACTTTGTTTTAAAATATAATTAACGGTTCCCTTAATAAACTGGGGCATATATCCATGCATAAAAACTATTAGCTAGTCCATAAATCCCTAACGGGCCAAAATTTTAGCATTCAATTTTGAAATCGATTTTGCCACCATTTTCTCAAATGTTAGTTACCGCTTTGGGCCTAGCACGGCAGTATAGGTATAGGCACTGCTTCAGCGAAAAATAACATTCATCCTTCCTATTTGAAATGACTTTTAGTAAAAGTCTCTAGAATTTGCAGTTTCTGAAATATGATTTCGCTCACATCATTTTTGGGCCATTTTCCCCATTATTTCGCAAACATGGTTCCGTAACTTTTTTCTACGCATTTCTAGGTATATATAACGGTACCTACATTTAGTAGAAAGAGAAGTCAATTACCTTGAAAATGGTCTATTGCATAAGGTTGTACGACTATTTTTGAGCAAGCTATGGCTTTTCAAGGTTTTATACTTTTAATGATTTTTGGTATTGTTTATAATTATTTTTAAAAATTTTCATTCTGCCTTTTTTTCTTATACATTCAGGTATATACATTGTGAAACAAAAAAAAGCATATTTTCTTTACTTTAAAATGGTGTATTGCAAAAAAATTTAAGGACTATTTTGAGACAATATATATCCGTAGAATATCCAAGAGTATCCGTAATTTGAGAAAAATTTAAATTTTTTTTATTTTTTCAATTAGAAAAGTATGATTGAATATTGTAACATAATTTTTAATTCCAAATAACTTTACTTTTCTTAATAACACTTTTCGATATTGTGAAATATAAAGGTACTTTACTCTTTAGCGAAATTCATTCTTTTTAACACACCTCGTACACTATTGATAAAATTTTATACCGGATGATTGAATCTTAGGTATTAGACAATGCAGAGCATTTTATAACGAATAACTTTTTTCATAAAGTTCATAATAAAAAAGTTTTCCACATGGTTCCAGCTTAGTGGGACCTATTGCATGTGTATATGTCACATTTTGAAAAAGCATATCTCGTTTAAAAATAGTCCTAGAATCTTTTACGATACAACATTTTAAAATAAATAAAATAAGCTTTATTTTGTATTTAGCAATGTATATTTCTAAATATACAATAAAAAAAGTTATAATGAGAAATTTAAAAATAATAATCGTAAAATATATCAAACATCATTAAAAGTATAAAACTTTGAAAAACCATATCTTGCTTAAAAATAGCCATACAGCCTTCTACAATAGACCATTTTAAGAGTAATTGACTTTTCTTCCTATTAAATGTAACATTGCATATACCGAAAGCTACGTAGAAAAAAGTTACAGAACAATTTTTGCGAAGTAACAAGGAAAATGTTCCAAAATCGCTGTGGGTGGCGAAATTTGAAAAATCATATTTTGGAAACTCTAAATCATAAGTACTTCTACGAAACGTCATTTTAAATAGGAAGGATGGAACTTTTTTTCTGTAAGGCAATGCCTATAGCTATATCCCCGTGGAAAAAAGTTATGGGGCAAAATACAAAATTGCTATCTTTCGTGTTTCTTTCTTCCTTTTCTTTTGAATATAAATTTAACCAGGAAAAATTTCCCTGTAGACGTGTTTGCACCAAAAGTGCATAGAACTCACCTTAGTTTGCCCTGTGCCTAGGGACTAATTCACCCCTTTCTCAAAAACGCACCCCTTTAAATTGTAGCACTCCGCGTTTTTTTCATATTTAGAGGTTCATATTTACTATATGAAACAATAAAACCCCGTTAACGTTATAGTTCCTTTCTAAAATACATAATCAATAGCCTAATAATTACCTTTGTGTAATTAGTACCAGACTTTATCAAATTTTTGCTATGTCTAGGAAAATAGAAGAGGATATTTTATTCTCTTCTAGAGACCTCTCTATAATATTTGTTATGGGATATATTTAGTTTATTTTTAAGTATTTATTGCGTAATCCAAATTAGAGGGAAGGAATAATTTATTTGTGGTCGAGAATAGGTTGTATTCTTCTATCTATCTATCTATTGCCCTTCATTTGTTTAAAGTTGAACGTAGGTCTCCCCCTTATTTTTCCACTCTTATCGGTTGAGTGTTAGTCCTGTTCCATCTGGTCCTGTGTATCTCGTTAGGTTATCTGACCATCTCATCTGTGGCCTGCCCCTTACTCTTTTATGGTCCCAAGGTCTCCAGTGGGTTATCGCTTCATTCCATCTTCTTACTACTTGACTTTCTGTATTGTACTTGTTCCTATTTGCATCGTTTCGTTGTCCTCATCTATGTTTGCCATACATTTAGTTTTTGTGTAGTTCATTTTTAGACCTATCTCGTTTGCTTTATTGTCCAATTGTGTCATCATTTCCTTAAGATCTTTCATATTGTCTGATATCACCGCTATGTTATCCGCATATCTCAGGTTATTCAGCAATAAAATTGTCCATTGATGTTGGTTCCTTTGTTGTGCCATTCAAGTTTTTTGAATATATCTTCTAGTGCTTGTATAAATAATTTTGGGGATATTCTGTCCCCTTGCCTAATTCCTTTATTTATTTTTATTGGTTTGTGGTTTTATTGTGGTGGTTGTATTCTTATTAGCAATATCTTTTTAAATCTCACAATAAAACACTGAAAAACGTTTGTTTTTCTATACTTCCACAAAATTTATTACAACTATGTTATTACTACAGCTGTTTCGGCAAAGTGCATTTCTCAAGTGATATATTTTACAATGTGTTTGCCTTTTTAAGTCTTTAACTGAAGAGGTTGAGGAGTGGGGAGCTGTTTGTCTCGAGTTGGTCATTCAGAATTATATCTGTATTTTTCAATTTATTAATTTCCATTGATTCTAAAAGTGATAGCTTAAGGCCTTTATGGAAATTAATAAACTGAAAAATACAGATATAATTCTGAATGACCAACTCGAGACAAACAGCTCCCCACTCCTCAACCTCTTCAGTTAAAGACTTAAAAAGGCAAACACATTGTAAAATATATCACTTGAGAAAGGCACTTTGCCGAAACAGCTGTAGTAATAACATAGTTGTAATAAATTTTGTGGAAGTATAGAAAAACAAACGTTTTTCAGTGTTTTATTGTGAGATAAAATGAACTTCCATCAAGTAACGGTCGAATCCATCAATTATCTTCTTAAATAATTTGGAAATAATTGATAGCAACAATATTGGTCTCTACGATTCTACTTTATTGACTGGTTTCCCTGATTTGGGAATCATGATTAGTTCATTTGTTTTTCACGTTATTGGTATAATATTGTAACCTAAATACTGCATTTATAAGGTTTGTGAATTGTACGCTCGCCTTCCTAGGTAATTGTTGTAGTATTTCTCCTGTTATTACGTCAAATCCTAGAATCTTTTGGAATAGATAATGTTTTTGATTACCTTGGTTAATTCTTTATGGCTAGTAGGCTTTATTATTTATTGGTCAGTATTATTTCCATCGTATACATCACTCTTATCATCATCGTTTTCGGCTTGATTATTATTTTTCATTTCCATATTTTGGAATACATTTTCTAAGTATGAAGCAAACATATTTGCTTTCTGTTTTCCGTCATATGTCAATGTTTTCTTTGTGCCCATTTTCTTTTCTAATCAGCGGAATGGTATTTTTTTCTGTCTGTACATTTCCACAACCAGTTAGTGCTTTAGTCATCTGTCAGGTCATTTAGGTATTGGTTCATTGATTAATTTTTCATCTAACTGCTGGGTGAGGTTATTTAATATATTTTTATTTTCTGCAGTTCTCTATTTTTGCTTTATATTTCTGGTTTTTATTTTTTTCGCAAAAGTTCTCGAATTTCTTTGGGATAATTTTGACCTTTAGTTTTTGTTATAATTTGTTTGGTACTGGTCCATACTGCTTATTGTATATTTATGATTAGTGGCTCTGCTTCTTCATTAAGTTGTTCATTAGTTTTGATTGGTACATTTAGCTCAATTCTGTCATTTAACTCCCGTCTATAGCTATCTCAGTCCATTCTGTATTTGGATAAAAAAGGGTTCCATTTAGATCCGCTTCAAAGTTTATATATTTTGTAATTTTTCTTGAAAGTCTTTCATAAAAGTAATATCTAACCCTCTAAATTGAAAACCCATTTTCATTTCGTATTCGAAATAAATATTTTTAAGGACGATTGTGAACTTTCCGAGAATTTTTAAAGTTTCCACACAATTTTTATATTCACATAATTACCTTTTAACTAAATTAACAATGCACCTAATCCTAAGACTAACCAGCATTTTATATTTAACGTAATGTGCCAGTATACTGTCAAAGGTATTCCCCACGGTTCACCTTAGAATCTAATAATTATTGTTTCACATCTTCACTGTTGTGGCTAGGTTTACTTTCGAGTTCAAACTGGCATTTATACATTTCATCACTATCACACTTCAAAAGCTTTTGTGTGTTTGAGCCTGCAACTAGGCTTTGATTATCTAACAGTTCTAACAACTCCCTGTTTTATGGTTGTGGAGTCGGTTTTCGGTAGAGATATCTTCTTTATTTCTTTTAATAAAAGTTTTTGAAGGTAAGCACAGTTACTTTCGCTAATAGGTACAATCCCATAATTGTAAACCATAGGACCATACTGGTTTGCGCATTTGTTTCTATCATTTGGATAATTTTGACCTTTGGTTTTTCTTATAATTTGTTTGATATTGTTCCATGCCCCTTGTTATATAATGACGGTTAGTGTCGCTGCTGCTTTATAAAGTTGTTCATTAGTTTTGTTTGGTACATTTAGCTCAATTCTGTCACTTAACTTTTGGCTATAGCTAGCCCAGTCCGTTCTGTTACTGGTTAAAAAAGGATTCCATTTATAATGGTTTTAAAGTTTATATATTTTATAATTTTTCTTGAAAGTCTTTCATAAAAGTCACATCTAATGCTCAAAATTGGCCAGTTTGTTTGTACCGAAGTTTATTTTTCCAAAAATTCTCATTCCGTATCCGAATTAAAAATGTTTTTAAGGACGTTTGTGCACTTTTCGAGAATTATTTATCTCTTTCTTATTTTAAAAGATTGTTTTTGTTCTAAATAAAGTCAACGACGGACCAAATATTTGCCTTAAAGAAATACATAAATATTTGTTACGAACATAAAACAGTACTATATGCTTTGTTCATCGACTTTAAGCAGGCCTACGACGCAGTAAACAGACAGCAGATGTACGAACTGATGAAAGAATTGGGGATACCACGTAAAATTGTCAGGATGGTAAACATGACGATGGAAGACGCAACATACGAAATAGCATAGAATGGGTATACATCCAAAAAGTTTGAAACCAAGGAAGGATTACGTCAAGGAGATCCACTATCAGCAACTGCATTCAATTTAACATTGGAAGGAATAATCAGGAACAGCAGAATAAACGTGCAAGAAATGATATTTAAAAACGGCCACCAATGCATAGTATTTGCAGATGATGTGACACTATTAGCAACAAGCAAGAAAGAACTGCAAAAGTTAATGAAAAACATTATAACAGAAGCCAAAAAATGGGACTTAAAATAAATAAAGAAAAGACAAAATATATGATAATGGGAGAGATCCAAAAAGAAAAAGAAAATAACATCATAGTACAAATAGATGGAGAAAAAACATACTCGTTCAAAAGAGCCAAAGAAATTATTTACCTGGGACCCAAAACACATAGATGAAAATGGTCATGAGGAAGGGGAGATAAAGGCAATAATAGCTAAAGGAAATAAAAAATATGGAGCATTACGCACATTAATGAAATCCAAATACGTACCAAGAAAAACAAAATCAGAATTTATAAGACTCTTATCAGACCTACAGTAACATACGCATGCTAAACATGGGTGCTCAAAAGTCAGAAAGAGACCTTTTAGAAAGATGGGAGACAAAAATACAAAGAGTAACATATGGAGGTGTGGAAATAGAAGGTCAGTGGAGAAGAAGAACGAATAGAGAATTGGAAGAACTATCTAAAGAGCCAAATATCACGACGACGCTTAAGGGACAGATAATAGGATGTTTGGGGTACATCGAGAGAATGGAAAGTAAAATAATGACAAAAATGGTACACTTACGAAGACCAATACAAAAGAGACGGAAAGGCGGGCCAAGGAAAAGATGGAAGGACAGTGTGTACGAAGACTTGAAGAAAAGTAACATTGAGAGATGGAGAGAACTAGCATTGGACAGGATATGGAGGGAGGTGGTGAAGGAGTGTATAAAAAAACTGAAGTGTAAGTAAATTAAATTTATAAGACTAAAATAAAATGTAATCAGAAATGTAAACATTTTAGCCCTAGGCCAACAAGGCCTGTTGAGCTTTATAAATAAATAAATAAAATAGGTAAGTATATTAGTTTTTTAAAATTTTAATGTTTTGTTAACTTTTTCCGTTGTACTTTACCTTTAATAGCTAAAGAAAAATAACCATTAAAATTTTATTCATGTTTCAAACTTTATTAATTAAATTAATTTTTAGATGCAATTAAAAATCCGCAAAGTAAGTTTTAATGAGTGGAAATACATTAATCCACTATAAAATTCTCTTAATCACTAAAAGAGAACTAAACTATAAACTTGTTCATAGACAATAAAAACTAACTATTGTTTCTCATGTAGCCATGTACTAATGTGGGCCTTATCATAAAGAAATCGATTTGCATGGAATTTATTATTGAAACACAATCGGCTGTTTATTGTCTGGATTATTAAAAAAACAATAGCTTTAAACGTAATTTAAAAAGGCACTTACTAAACCGATACCGGTTGAACAATATCTAATAATATCAGATATTGCTCAACCGGTATCGGTTTAATAAGTGCCTTTTTAAATTTCGTTTAAAGCTCATATTATGCAGATGCCACCAATATACAGAGTGATTCATTAAGAATGTCCAATCTCTGAGTTGTGGATTCTAGACCTCAAATTATTAAGATTTAACCCAAATCACTTATACAAAATGTGGCTCCTTACTGAGTTACAGGGTGTTTTATTTAATAATTTTAAAACTATTTTTAATATTTTTAGGGAATAATTACTTGTAGGGAAAATAGAACCAATTGTGAAAGCACATCAATTAGTTCCTAATCATCAATTTGGGTTTAGAGAGAAACATGCCCTCATCGAACAAGTCCTCCGAGTTATAAAAAAAAATACATATATAAATCCTTTGAAGATGAAGACATCGCCCAAGATTTCAACAAAGTTTAGCACAATGAGCCTTTATACAAAATCAGAAAAAGCTTATTGAATAACATGTTCTTTATCCTCAACTCCTACCTTTTTTTATTCAATTTATTAAAATACATAATAACAATATACAAAAAAATACATTAAAAAACCAAGAGCCGTAGCTATGCTGGTTTTGTGGTAACATAATAAACATAATAGTCTAAGAGCTAGTGAACCCTCCGACTAACGGTCGTCCTGTAAGGCTAGAAATTTTTCAAGTGATAATTCATAGCAAACCAAGGCTAAAAACCATGACCTGGCAGGCCTCAGTGGTGCACGTGTATCTACCAGGTGAATCGAAAAGTGCAAATTTAGGGGGTAAAATAAACTTTCTCCTGTAAGGTTTAAATTTAAGTATGTGTTTGAGTAAGTAATTCAGAAGAAATGTGTACAATGAAAGATTAGGGGTTTTTTCTAAAATTGTTCTTTTTGCATCGAACAAATTTTTTTTAGATTGAATCATTCCAAACAGAAAACGTCTTTAGTGATTTTTCTCTTAAGTTAATACTGTTTGTTATATAAGCGATTGAAAATTTTGAAAATTGCGAAATCGGCCATTTTTAACCCTAAATCGGACATTTATCTAAAAATTTCAATGTTGCCAAGATACGTAGATATTCTTTAAACATTGATTGATGTAATCCCGAAGAGTTTTTTGCAATAAAATATCGAAAACCCCTTTGTTTTTTTAATTGCTTATCAAGCAGGTGCGACACTGTAGTATAAGTGAGGACGTTTGAGTTTGCATAAATTCATTATCTCGAGAATGGGCAAATTTCAAGAGAAATCCTCAGACAGGTCGATTTTTATTTTTAAATTAGGACTTTTTGGCATATATATAATACTAGTTTTTTTTTTAATTTTTTTTTATTAAATTAACTTTGATTAAGTTTGACAAATAGAAGAGAAAATTTTTTGTACACCCTGTATAAATAATTATGTTAATGTTTACATTACTGAATGGAGAATTAAATAACCTTTCAAATGAGCTATCACACAACCCCTACTCTTGTTTAAAAAAATCATCGATTACGTCATCACGCCCAGATGGATGACGTCACTAGTATTATATATATGCCAAAAAGTCCTACTTCAAAAATAAAAATCAACCTGTCTGAGGATTTCTCTTGAAATTTGCCCATTCTCGAGATAATGAATTTATGCAAACTCAAATGTCCTCACTTATACTACAGTGTCGCACCTGCTTGATTAGCAATTAAAAAAACAAAGCGGTTTTCGATATTTTATTTCAAAAAACTCTTCGGGATTTCATCAATCAATGTTTAAAGAATATCTACGTACCTTGGCAACATTGAAATTTTTAGATAAATGTCCAATTTAGTGTTAAAAATGGCCGATTTCGCAATTTTCAAAATTTTTAATCGCTTATATAACAAAAATTATTAACTTAAGAGAAAAATCACAAAAGACGTTTTCTGTTTGAAATGATTCAAAAAACCTAAAAAAAATTTGTTCGATGCAAAAATAATAATTTTAGGAAAAACCCATAATATTTCCCCTCGCCTGGCAAGGTCTTATCCTCTTCAGAATCGCCTGTCATTGTACACATTTCTTACAAATGACTTAGTCAAACACATACTTAAATTTAAACCTTACAGGAGAAAGTTTACTTTACCCCCTAAATTTGCACTTTTCGATTCACCTGGTAGATACACGTGCACCGCTGAGGCCTGCCAGGTCATGGTTTTTAGCCTTGGTGTGCTATGAATTATCACTAGAAAAATTTTTAGCCTTACAGGACGACCGTTAGTCGGAGGGTTCACTAGCTCTTAGACTATAAATATAATAATAACCGATTACATAACAAAAAACTTTTTAGACTACTTTACACTAAAAGTTAAGTTTTCCTATATAAATTCATTAAGGTACTAGTACTCATTTTTTTTCAAGAATCTTTTTCTCAGAACCTTTATTAAAAATGAATATAACACTTTTTATATGTTAATATCTAACTCTTAGAGAGTACGAAAAATATATCTTTTTTCATTTATGCATGTACACTAATATTGTAGAGGGCGCAAAAGTCGAGGCCTCGAAAAATGATGGCGGACAGTTAATCTCAGGATTGGGATATCTGAAACAAAAAAATCGTACTGCATTTGAAAAAGAAAGGTTTCTTACGTGACAATTTACCACAATTTGACCAAGAAATAAAAAATAAATATTTTTTAACCAAGGAAAACTGAAAAAAAAAATTGGTGACTTTTTCACAAAATTTTTTTAAAATTTCCGTAAAATCTCTTTTTTGCGGAATTTTTCACTAACGGTGGTAAATTGTCACGTAAGAAACCTTCCTTTTTCAAATGCCGTACG
Organism: Diabrotica virgifera virgifera; assembly: GCF_917563875.1. Classification (NCBI taxonomy): domain Eukaryota; kingdom Metazoa; phylum Arthropoda; class Insecta; order Coleoptera; family Chrysomelidae; genus Diabrotica; species Diabrotica virgifera. The sequence goes on from NC_065443.1 coordinate 259,452,286, forward strand.
ATTTTTTTGTTTCACAGATCCCAATCCTGAGATTAACTGTCCGCCATCGAAACTACTTTTTTCGAGGCCTCGACTTTGGCGCCCTCTACAATATTAGTGCACGTGCATAAATGAAAAAAGATATATTTTTTGTATTGTCTAAGAGTTAGATATTAATATGTAAAAAGTTTTATGTTAATTTTAATAAAGGTTTTGAGAAAAAAAATCTTGAAAAAATGCTTATTTTTGGTCTTCTAAAGTGTACTAGTACCTTAAAGAATTGTATTAAATTAAATGATTTATTTGTGGGTAATTTATTATACAAAATCAGAGCACTTGAGTATTCAGACATATATACTTTTTTGTGCACCAGTAGTTCGCATTCTTACGGTTTGAAAACTACCTCCCTGTCTGGTATTATGGTCATGCACATCTTCTATACGTCTTAGAGTAATATTTGTAAGTGTTTGAGGAAGCTTTATTTGATAAATGAATATACAAACTTGTAAAATGTATAGCGACTCAATGTTAAGAATTCCTTTCTGATAGTACAGGTCATCAGTTGGATGAAGTCTTGATAATTGAAATATATATATTTCACAGCCTTGTTCTGTAATACCATGAGAGGATGTAGGTGTTTTTGATTTGTATTACCCCAAACGATAGTTAGATATGACAAATATGAATTTATTAAACAGTGATAGATCATTTTACGCTGTGGGATAATTATAAATTTTGCAATTCTTCCAAGCATACCCACTGCTGGAGCTATTTTTTGACACGTGTTCAATATAATGCTGTTCCCATGTCAGTCGATTATCTAGGTGTAAGCCAAGGTATTTGGTAACATTTTGTTAACAAATTTGAATTTTCCAAAGTTTAACTGTAACTCTCTGTGTTCTTCTATATTTCAAATTATTGTGTAACTACACTTACTCATATTAAGTGAGAGCTTGTGGTATCTGAGCCAGTCATCTATATCTATCAGATCTTTTTCTACAGCATATTCTAGCTTTTTGGGATCTTTCTCAGCATACACGAGTCCTGTATCATCAGCATATAGAAATAGTGTTGATTTTAAAGGTAGATTGGAAATGGAGTTTATGTAAATAAGGAACAATGTTGGTCCCAATATAGACCCTTGAGGAACTCCACATGTGATGTCTTCTGTCATACTAAGCACATTACTACACAGCACTTCTTGTATTCTGTCAGTCAAATAATCCCTCAGCCATACTAAGGACATACCAGTTATACCATATTGTTCAAGCACTTACATAAGTAATTCATGGTTAACTGTATCAAAAGCTTTTTGAAAATCTAGTGACACAAATACACAGGTTAATCCTTTGTCTAAGTTACTTTATATATCTGTAATTAAGTCGGTAGCTGCTGACACTGTGCTGGAATTATGTCTGAAACCATATTGTCGATTAAACCAGGCGCCAGTTGTATCAAAGAAGTTTACGATTTGAAGATTTACACATGATTCTAATATTTTTGACATAGCTGTTAAGAGAGATATTGGCCGATAACTTCCTGGCTGTTTTGAGTCTCCTCCCTTATAAAGTGGTATCACTATTGCTAATTTCATAGAGCTTAGGATTGTTGCAGTGACAAGAGAAAGGTCTAATTTAGAAAGACTAACTTAGTTATGATCGGTAGAAGCTCCTCCTTAAACTCCCTGATAATATCAACACCGAAGCCATCCCAGCCAGGAGATTTGCCTTTTTTGTAGTTTTCTTACGAGCTCTTGAACATTAATTTCTAAGACTTGTTAGTCCATGTGGTGAGACCGCTCCCGTCTGAAAAACATTTCTAATTCGGTTTCTCTGCGGATTCATATTAAAAAAATGTCCCCTTTAAACAAATCTGAAGCTTGCCGGACGGAATTTTTGGGCAGAAATTGTTTAAACAATTTTTTTAAACAAATACATAAGATCACCTTTTATTGCTCCAAAAAATACATTTTTAGGGTTTTTGGGTCATTCTAAATGTGAAAGGTATTTTGTGATTTTTCTCAAAAATTGACAGTTTTCGAGTTATAGGCGATTTAAACTCTAAAAAAATGCGAAAATACGCATTTTCAACTTACGCTTAAAATACTTACTTTCAACTTACGCAATACGCTTAAAAACTCATATTTAAATTAGGATTTTTAAGTGTACCAATAACTGAGATTAAAGTTTAAACATTACTTTTCAAGATTACGAAGAGTTACCGGGTCTAACTTTAATTTAAACCGTAGTTTTTTAATTGTTAATTATGCGTGTCCATCCGGTTTTTTGCCGGTGCGACGCGCACTATTTTTAAAAATCTCCTTTTTTCCTCCGAAAAATATTTTTTCTAGATTCTTTGGGACATTCTAAATAAAATAAGTTTCTTGACTTTTTCTCAAAAGTTAATAGTTTTAAAGGTATAAGCGATTTAAAATCCGAAAAATGACAAAAAAACACATTTTCGCATTTTATATCGCTTATAACTTTAAAACTAGTAACTTTTGAGGAAAATGTCAAGAAACTTATTTTATTTAGAATGTCTCAAAGAATCTAGAAAAAATATTTTTCGGAGGAAAACAGGAGATTTTTGAAAATATTGCTCGCCGCACCGGCAAAAAACCGGATGGACACGCATAATTAACAATTAAAAAACTACGGTCTAAATTGAAGTTAGACCCGATCACTCTTCGGAATCTTGAAAAGGAATGATTAAACTATAATCCAAGTTATTGGCACCCTTAAAAATATTAACTCGAATATGAGTTTTAAGCCTCGAATATGCGCATTTTCGCATTTTTTAGATTTTAAATCGCCTATAACTCGAAAACTGTCAATTTTAGAATGACCCAAAAAACCTAAAAATATATTTTTTGTAGCAACAAAAGGGGATCTTATGTATTTGTTTAAAAAAATTGTTTAAACAATTTCTGCCCAAAAATTCCGTCCGGCACCCTTCAGATTTGTTTAAAGGGGACATTTTTGAATATGAATCCGCAGAGAAACCGAATTAGAAATGTTTCAGACGGGAGCGGTCTCACCATATGGACTATGTTGCCATTCAAATATAATATTCTTTTGGCGATACATTTATCAGAGTGCTTGTTGAAGGTGTTATGTTCTTTGACAGAGATTTTCCTACTTGTGAAAAATATTTGTTTAATTGGTTTGATAGTTCCTGAGATTTATTATATATCGAGTTCTAATAGTATAGTTTATGTATTGTTATTGTTTTTTTTTGTATTTTCTGCATTATTAATAAGGTAATTGATAGTTGCCCATAATTTTTTACTATTGCCTCGTGCATCGGATAATTTATTCGAGAAATAGTCTTTTTTTGCTTTGCCCACTGCTTTCAGTAGTTCATTTTGCACGGACTTATAAGCATCTTTTAAGAACTTACTATTTGGTAATTGTCTAGGCCTTCTATAATGAGAACCTCTTTTTAAAACAAGGTTATGTAATGTGACGTTAAACCACGGTGCACTTTTTTGTCGAAATCGATTTTTAATTGTTTTTGTATTAAGGCTATGGGTACATAATTCGCAAATATTTTACGTGTATTTCTACTTTTTCTGTCTTTACACGGCAAATTACGTGTAGTAAAATTCACACTGGTATGGATATGTAAACATTACTAGAATGTCATTCTACTTGAAAATGTCATCATTAATTTAAAGAGATGGGTTTTGAATGTTCTTGCATAACTGTTATTTTTATAATTACAAATTATTAATTCAGTTAATAAATGTGATAATTTTTTCACTAACTATGTATTCAGTGATTGTAATAATTTATTTGTACAACAAAGACTAATACTTAATCGAGAAAAGAGGAAAAGTGTTAAAGTGATTTTTTAATAATATATTGCTATGGAACGCTTACAATTTTGAACATCTTTAACAACAAAATACTTGGATCACAGAATATATTATCCTGATGTATTCTCTGCTTGGATATCTTCCACAAATAATACACAATAAAAACCTTTTTATTAAGTTCACGTCTTAAATCAATTATTTATCAAATACACTATATATCAATAATATTTAATCAGACTCAACATATTCCCGATGCAATGTCAAATATTTAAAATTGTCACTGATTGTCAGTGTCTGACTGACAAAATATGCTGACAATATTATATTCGGCTGAGTGCGTTGTAAGACAAAGATAGATTTGGAAAATATTACCACGGCATTGTGTTAATTTTTTTCGAATCCTGAAAAAACCAATAAATATTTTTGAAAAATTTAAACGCAGAATGAAAGACTAAATTATTACCGAGGGCCGAAAGTCCCTTAGAATAAATAAAAAGTTTATTTTGAATGATATATTTGAAATTAAAAATCACACTAAATTTTCTCTTAATTTTTAACCCCTGTTATTAAAATAAACATTATAGAAGTTCTCAGGGACTTTCGGCCCTTGCTAATAACGTAATCTTTCATTCTGCGTTTAAATTTTTCAAAAATATTTATTAGTTTTCTCAGGATTCGAAAAAAATGAATCCCCATTTGAATAACATTGCAGCCGAAAATACGTACCGATCCTCTTAAGGTTATTCAAATAAACCCGTAATATTTCATCACACAAAGAATCAGTTTCATTCCAAATTTGATTTTGCAAGCAGCATATGTATTTAATTTTTGAATTTCAGTTTGTTTAACCTTCCTCGGGCGGCATCGGTACAATTGTAACTTTTGAGTTTTCAAATTGTGATAACTTTTTTTGTTAAAGAGATAGAGACTTGAAATTTTGTGGCATCTCTACATTTATCCAGTAGACTACGTCAGCCAAATATAACAAAGAAATCTTTATTCAGTTCCCAGCAGGGGGCTTAAATTTTTCCTACCCCCTCAAACGACGGCATAGGTACATTTGTACCTTGTATTTTTTTAAATGAATGTTATAAAATATGAATACATTTTGTATTTCAATGATAGTTTATTTGAACCAAAATACAAAAATGAATGTTAGTGTGGATTTTCGCAACACATACATGTCGGTTTAGCCAAAGAATGTGTGTCGCACATAGGTAGAAAACATACTACAAAACTTTTTCTCGTTTTAGGTTGTTTTTTTCCGTTCGTTTTGACAAACATGGCAACTTCCGGTTATTGGGGTATATCCACGAATGCTGTGAGATACTTGAGGATGAGTATCTACAACCAGACAAAGATCTTTAGATAGATCCTTCAAAAACGTCTTGCGTTGGTCCTTTGTTTTTTGTAATGGATTGTGCTCTCGATCTAGATATAATGTAGGATGCTAGGCTAGTGACGTCAATCATATTGTATAAACAACTCAACCAGCGTAAACAACGTAAACTCACCCAGCATTTAATCCATGGTATCAAGATCCCTTTAGTTTTACTCTAATACTCAATCATTTCCGGCTACTTGTCCTGTTATATCCATGGACGAGAGTAATACTACTGCTTTGTTTTTCTTTAGCAAATAAGAGCATTCATGATTGTATGCAAGATTTGTGGAAAAAATAGCTATTTTCTTACTTGCTTGCATATTGATGAGTAGAAATCTCTTATTTTTTCTAATTGAGCCCACTAACCTCATGTGACAGGAATTCTAGACTTTAGATAGTTCAAAACTGGTAAAAAGTTATCTGTGATAATATTTAGCCCAAAACCTGTAGAAGACGTGACCAGATCCAAAACTGTTCTTTCGCCAACATTAAATTGTCGGGAACCATTTGCTGTTTTTCAAATATAAAGGTGAATTTGTATGGTATTTGATGGATTACAAACCCAAAATACCATGTATAGTGGGTTGACGAGATATATATTGTGTAAATTGTGTGCGGCCTCTAAACGGAAACAGTGGTTCATCTATGGCAGTGATTCTCAACCTGTGGGGCGCGCCCCCCTAGGGGGGCGCGCTTTTAGCAATGAGGGGGCGTGAAAATATAAAAAAAAACACCTAAAACATTGACTAATTTACTAAAATCAAAGCAAAACAAAATTCTGACAAACAAAAAAATAAAATACCCATGAACAAGGAGCTATACATAGTTATGAGCACTGAATATTAAATCAACTAATTTAATGTAAATTAGTGACTTCCTTGGGCCTATTTTGCAGAGCAAAGCTTATCAAAACAGGGTGTAATATTAGAAATAGACGCTCTCATTTCTTTCTCTATATTTAGCTGCGATCTACATTTGGTCTTTAAAGCAGCCATCGCGGAAAATCCTGTTTCGCAAACGTAGGATGGTGAAAACGGTAATAGTATACGAAACGCTCTGGTTTTCAGTGCAGAAAACTCATCATTTACCCCTGCCCAAAATTCAACAAGGGATCTACTGTTAAACTGTTTCTTGATTTCGGCATTTGCTGTGAAGTCTATGAAGGTTTCTTCTTCTGCAGTAGAGAGCTCTTCGGGTGTAATTTGAAACGGATTCCCGACCCACTCATAACTATTAGGTAAGTATTAATTGGTCGTCGGCAAAAAAGTATCTTTTAAAACTTTTTGTCAGCATTGCTAAATGATTTTTAATGGTAACAAAAACAACTTTCACGTGTTGTTCTTCAACCTGGTAAGTTTTAAAACATTCATCCACATTTTCAAATATTTCTAGGTTTTTTGCTTTAAATTTCTGCTCCACAATTTCAATTCTCTACAGAAAGCGTTAATTTTATCATTCGTATCAAATATATGTGTATTGGCCCCTTGAAGTTGTAAGTTTAAAATATTTAGTTTCTCGAATATATCAACCAAGTAACTCAATTTCATCAAAAATAAACCATCGTGAAACATCTTGGCTTGCGGCCTCTTTTCTTTTTCAAAAAAAAATGGCGATTCCATGTCTTAATTCAAAACACGTTGTAAAAATTTCCCACGTAATAACCAGCTTGCCTCACAATAAAATAGTAATGCTGAATGTACCGCATCAATGACTTTGCAAAGTAAAGAAAAGATTCTAGTTTTTAAAGGTCTCATTTTTATGTAGATAATTAACTATTGTTACAACCGTAGTTAGCACAATATTCAAGCCAGAGCTTCTCTGTTGATCATACAGTGTCTCTATGTTTGCTTCATTTATATAATCATTTAACATAACAAATAATGCAAGCGACTTTGCTATCAATTCTATTGGTTTGCAGAAAAGTAGTTCTGCTACTGATCTGCCATCACAAAATCGAACGTAGGCAATAAAATGAGCATATTTATTGCTAATGTTGCCTCATCAAGCTGAATCGAAAACGGCTTTTCACGCAACTTCCTGATTAGCTGATCCTGTACATATTCAGCTATATCACCAATTCGGCGGGCAACAGTATCATTTGATAGAGGTATAAACTCCAATTTTTTAGCAAAATTATCTCCAAACACAGTTTCTACAATTTTGATTGCAGTTGGTAATATAAGATCTTCACCAATCGTGTTAGGCTTTTTAGATCTGGGCTATTTAATATCAGACTTTATAAGAGGCAGGTAAAGCTATTTCAATCACAGTCAAAGTTTTTATTAAAACTAATTTTTGCTTTTCACGCCGGTTTAATTTTAACTCGAAGAATTCTCGGGGTTTGTTAATGTACTCACTACGAAGCGTTTCCCAATGTCTTTTTATTTTATTAGGTTTCATGCTGCTCAAGGTATACTATTATTTCATAGATATATTGTTATTGAACGAGGGGGGGCGCGGTGAAAATAATTATGGAAAATTGGGGCGCAAATGGTAAAACGTTGAGAAACGCTGATCTATGGTTATGCATTTTGATGGTTTGTACAGTTGAGTCCCCTGAATCTTTACCCGTGCGTCATCATTTAAAGCATACGAAATAAGTCGATGATAGTTGGAAATTGAAATTTACTAAACGCAACAGCAAGTCACTTACTGTCACTTTTTCGTATGCTTTAAATGGTGACGCACGGGTAGTAAAGATTCAGGGACTCAACTGTAGCCTTGGTGCACATTTTTATTCAGAATTGTCCAGGTATCTCGTATGAGTGCAGCCTTATCGGCTTTTTTTGGGTTATTGGCGGGTATTTTCGTTGTCAAATCTTAAAAATCTTAGCATGAGAAACGATCACGAGACCTTGCTGCACGAACTGCACGTATTAGTGGCAGAGACTCCATATTCCACATCCCTTACAAGTTTTCTTTGTTGATTATATTCTATGTATACCTCTGTTGTGGGCATTTCGGTAAACTAAATTTAGAAATACATGTGACAAATTGAGAAAATATTTTTTTTCGTAAAATATAGGGATTTTTATTACAAAATATGATATAAGGGTATCCAGAATTGTATTAAAATCAAATAAAAAATAATGAGTTTAAAATTGAAAATATTTCTGAATTTATTAAACAAAACATGCATTGGGGTCAAAATTTACCCCCTTGGTTACCTAAGCGAAAAGCAATATTTATGTATCAAATAAATATTTTTTCTGTTTTCAGACAACACTAAAATATATTTTGAATTAAATAAAATTAAAAACATTCTTCTTTTTGTGTCAATTAGTTTAATTTAAAAAATATCTTTTTGCACACCCTGTATTAACAATTATGTTAATATTTATATTACTGAATAAACAATTGAATAACCTTTCAAATGAGCGAACACACGACCCTATTCTTATTTAAAAAATCATCGACTACCTCATCACGCCCAGATGGATGACGTAACTGGTATGACATATATGCCAAAAAATCATAATTTAAAAATAAAAATCGTCTTGCCTCGGGATTTTACTCCAGAGTGGCCTATTCTCGAAAAAATAAATTTATTCCATAATTTTGGACCTCTCTGTATATAAATATTATAGTTGGCCATTCAAGAACCAAAATTGGCGTATTTTGAGAATTTTCTAAAATCATTTGTTTCTGAAATACTGACTTTATTACATACTTTTGCGTCTTACTGTATGTAAACACTGTATTGCAGTATACAGAAATACGAAAACATAGATATTAAAACATTGTATATTTTTTAGACGTAAAACATTATCTATAAATTAGAATTAACGTTGCCTCTCGGTTATCATTTTTAGTAGCGACAGATTTTAGTATAAACAAAAGTTAACGTTTTATATGCAGGCATAATTTACAAAATACATATTTTATCCTGTAGGTTTTTAGTATTATAAGGGTAATAAGCTGGGAAGCGTGCCTGCTTGCTTCTTTATTTATTAAGAGTAATTCAAGCTCTTTATTTAACTTTTTTCCTTTTTGAATGATATGCACAGACGCCATTCCATAACCTACTTAGTCCTTGTCTTGAAATTTCCAGTGGTATAATGAAAAATAAATACTCATTACACGGAGTCCTGGATATCATTCCTCCTCGTCTTTGGAAGATGAAACTTTTCCATTTGCTGAAAAGAACATCATTAATTTTCCAAATGAGAAAGTACACTATTGATGGAAAAGAAAATTGTTTCAATGATGCAGCAACTTTCTGGTTTTATGAGTCGACCAAGGCCGAGCGATAAAAAAGATAAGGAATCGAATCGGTTCGGGAATCTCGAGTCCTTTGCGAGATCTGTATGTTTTTTATCCTAAATTATTTGACCGTTTGTTCCGCAACTAAGGGCTTTGGAAAAAATACGCTAAACCGTATCTTGTAAGAGGATTGTCAAATTAAGTCTTATTTTTATGTTACACTCAAAAAAGTCATCTCTTTTTACAATATTATTTTAAGATAACGTTTTAAAAAGATCTCCCGTTTTATTACATTCTGCAAAAAAGAGTTTATCAGAAAAATCTATAGGAAATTGTTTTCTAACTTTAACCATTCTTCAATCAATAATTTTTTTAATTACTCTCTATAATTTTATTAAAAGCTAACACAGCTCACTAAAATTTAAAAAGCAGGCTACTGAAATAAATATGAGCGAGTCTGCTGTTGAAGTTCCGTCACTCTATGCATACTTTTTTAACAACATCATTACCTGCGCAAGATCGAAAAGAAGAATAGAAAAACTGGGATTTGATTTAACACAATAAGAACCGAAACAGACGAGCCACTCCGCAGCGCTACTCTGTGGTGCCACAAAGTGGCTGAAACAGGCGATTTTGTAGCGCCAATGATTTTGTAATGAACGCCACTAGCAGCGAGGTTCGGCGACATTGGCTGGCGACATTGGCTGGCGACAATAGCTGGCCAATTTTGTCCGTGATTTGGGTGAGTTTTTGTCTGATGAGGGCCGTTTAAACTTGTTCCTTAGCGTAGCGTAAAAATCGCCAGATGATATTGCACATTAGTTGAAAGTTTAAACATTTTGATTTTGCTTGGTATTTGGACAACAGTAAATGGAAAACAGGGACGATATTGAGTTTAATTAGTACGAAAAGCTCAACAAGCATTCAGCATGCTTAACCCTGTTTGGAGGTCTGGGGAATATACTACAAGGACAAAGATCCGATTATTCCAGTCAAATGTTATGTCTGTTCTACTCTATGGATGTGAAACCTGGAAAGTGACAAAATCCCTTACAGACAAATTGCAGCTCTTTGTTAACAAATATCTACGAATAATTGTCCCTATTTTCTGGCCAAACACCATCAGAAACGAAGGTCTGCTACACCTGACCCAACAAAAGAGGGTAGAAAATGAAATAAAATCCAGAAAGTGGGGGTGGATAGGGCACACACTCCGAAAAGATAGTTTCAGTATTGCAAAAACTGCCCTAGAGTGGAATCCCCAAGGAAAAAGAAAAAGAAGTCGCCCATCACAAACTTGGAGAAGATCCATCATGGACGAGATAAGAAGTCAAGGAAAGTCTTGGAATGAGGTGAAGGCCCTAGCGCAAAATAGAACCCGATGGCGCGTTTTCATTGAAGCTCTATGCTCCACTTAGGAGTTCAAGAACATTATATAATATATAATATATAATATATAATATATAATACATAATATATAATATATAATATATAATATATAATATATAATATATAATATATAATATATAATATATAATATATAATATATAATATATAATATATAATATATAATATATAATATATAATATATAATATATAATATATAATATACAGGGTGTTTCATTAATAATTGTCCATATAATAACTGGAGAAACCTTAGCCCAAAATACGAAGATTTAACCTAAAACACTTAAATAAAATGTGGGTCCTTACTGAGTTACAGGGTGTTCTATCTAAAAATTTAAAAACAATTTTCAGCATTTTAAAACTTATCGACGTATAGTTTTCATACTTGGCAGGTAGTATAATTACTGTACAAACTACTAAATTATGTTAAACAAAGGTTTCTGGCTATTACCAGAGGCGTACGACGGGGGAAAGTGGATTGTTGACCCTTTCCAAATTTTTGGATTCTTCAATACCTTCTATGAAAATAATATACTCTTTATTCGTAACGATAAAGTCATTAGTTTTCGAGATCTTTGAAGTTAAAAATGAAACGACACGGTTATTTTGATTAATGCATTGTGTCGCTTCATTTTTAATTTCAAATATCTCGCAAACTAATCATTTTGTCGTTACGAATGAAAAGGATAATATTTACATAAAAAGTATTGCAAAATCAAAAAATTACACTAAAATAGCAATTTCGTCAGTGGCGTAGTATTTGGGAAGGGTCAACCAGACACTATCCCCTGTCGTACGCCTCTGGTAGTAGCTAGAAACTTTAATTTATCTTAATTTAGTAGGGTGTACAGTACCTACACTGTCTGCCAACTATGATAAGGATACGCCAAATAGTTTTAAAGTACTGGGTACAAATAATTTTTAAATTTTAATCATATGAATCATATCATAAATTAATCAAAATAACTGTGCCGTTTCATATTTAACTTCAAATATCTCGAAAAATAATGACTTTATCGCTACCAATGAAAAGTATATTATTTACGTAGAAAGATTGGAGAATCTAAAAATGGCACAAAAATAGTAATTCCTCCAGTGGCGTAGAATTTGAGAAGGGTCAACCATTCACCATCCCCTGCCGTACGCCTCTGGTAGTAGCTAGAAACGTCTGCTTATCATAATTTAGTAGGGTGTCGCACTTTCTGCCAAGTATGAAAAGGATACGTCAAATAGTTTTAAAATGCTTAGCAAAAACAGTTTTTAAATTTTTAGATGAAACACCCTGTAACTCAGTAAGGAACCACATTTTATTTAAGTGTTTTAGGTTAAATCTTCGTATTTTGTGCTAAGGTTTCTCCAGTTACTATATGGACAATTATTAATGAAACACCCTGTATAATATATAATATATAATATATAATATATAATATATAATATATAATATATAATATATAATATATAATATATAATATATAATATATAATATATAATATATAATATATAATATATATTATATAATATATAATATATAATTATATTATATATAAACGGAAAGCAGAGACGATATTGAGTTAGAGACAGTTAAAAATAAAAGTCGACCTGTTTCGAATTTTTTTCCAAAATCACTCATTCACGAAATAATGAATTTATTTCATTTGGCTTCGCCACGCTGTATATTAAATTCAAGATTTTGCATATTATAAGTATTTTAAAGTAAATTTAAAAACAAATTCGTAGATTAAAACTAATCCTGCTAGTGCATTGTTGGTATATGGTCAATATTTTATGCATATAATATACACTCTAACACAAACACTTGTAGTACAGTGCCAAGAGGCACTATCGCGTATACGATCTTGTTTATTTTATGCACATAACATTGTTTACTGGAGCAATTTGTAAATGAGGTTTTATATCCTTTAAGCAACAAGGTAATAAAAACCCTGAGTGTATTTCTTCAGATATTTCCTAGAATAATGGATTATGTGGAACTTACGTTTATTTAACCAAAGTGCTGCAGTAGGGGAGCATTGGATGCGAAATTTGCAGTTACTAAAGCGTTTAGGTTCTAAGAAGGGTATGTTCTAAAACAGAAAAAAGTTAAGTTTTACATTTTATTGAGGACTTTCCACTTTTTAATTTAATTTTCCATTTCCAAGAATATTTTTTCCGATTATTGCGTCATCTATCCATAATTCGAAAAAATATTTCGAATAAAAGTTACTTATTTTTAAGTAAGCAATCTAAATGTGCAATAAAAATGGGGATTTCTTTTTGAGATTTTAAAGTAACATCCCACCCCACCTCCGCGCGGGTCGTGTTTAGTGTCATTCGATAGATTTTTGAAAAATATTGAACACGTTTTTTTCAGTTTTTTGATGTGATGTTAATTTAGCGAAATATTCGCTTATTTTTTGTGAAATTTTGTGACTCACCCATTTCCTTGCGCCCGCTCAAATCGTCAGATTTGTTAAATATATATTATAGTCAAAGCCCGAATTTCAGGCACTCCTAGGCTGGACTAGGCAATCCTCAGGTCTGACTGACGGTCTTAGTCAAAGCCCGAAATACATTACAGTTTCGGCCTTTGACAAGTCGAACCTAGGAGAGACTACGTTGGTCAGGCAAAGGTCGAAATTTAATTTTATGAAATCGGCGTTTGACTAGTCAAACCAAGGAGTGCCTGAAATTTGGGCTTTGACTATAACATATACACTGTTCTTCATATAAATATGTAACTTACTTTGTCTTAATTTGATGTTTTTGAGTTTTTCTAAGACTAATTATTTTTTACGGACTGCCTCCAATGCACGCCCCTGTATTAAGAGTCCATATATGGTAGGGGTATATTAACAGGTTGCGAGAATTCTCGCCATGTGATTTTTTGACGCGCTCGAATAACTGTAAAAATCCACGCTTGGAATCCCCTACCATCAGTTTAGCTCTAAAATATCGGTGGGTCATTTTGATCCTTAAATATAATGTAGCATGGAACTGAAAATAAGGAGAGATTATTTAATTTTGTGTAATGGTAAAAACAGTCTAAGAAAAAATCTTACTCTGATTTTGCCTAAATAAAAAGCACAAATTTAAAATAGAATAATTACAAGAACACTGATATCACAAAAGACATTTCCGATCGCCACCTACGCTTCAGAAACATGGACTATCAAGAAAGCCAATTCTAAAAGTATAATAGTATTTGAAATATGAATCTACCGTAGAACGTTGCGCATTTCATGAACCGCACATCGCACAAATTACTCAATTCTATTAGAACTTACCATAAAACAAGAAACTATCAACTAGAATATACATACTGAGAAATTTTGGACATATAACTAGAAGACGAGAAGGCACATAGCGAATGATAGTTAAAGGCAACGTAGCGGGCAAAAGATCCAGAGGAAGATCTCCAGTATTTTGGTTGGACCAAATAAAGGACATGACTGGTTACTCATTATCTGAAGCAAAACAACACGCATAAAACAGAGATAATTGGAGAGAGAAAGTTGGTAAACAAATTACATGACGCCACTACACCCTGGCGAAGGATAAACGCTAGAGGAAGAGTGTAGATAATAATGATAAATTAAATTATAAGAACTAATACTTGAGAGTAAATGAAAAACTCTGTATCAGGTCCCTATCAAAAGATAAGACATAACAAAATACATCATTTTTTCAAAAGTCTAATAAGTCAGGAAATAAAATTCGCAATTATTATTTATCCTCTGAGCATTTTAAGTTGGAAAAGAAAAGCATAACAGAGTGGCGAAATACTCGACAAGGGAAATATAAATTGCATTTTACGTCCTGTCATTCACCGTGATAATAATTTTAGCGAACTATTTCCTTTAATATCCACCAAAGGTGAATAAAGTATAAACTAAAAGAAAAGAAAAGATGATTCAGATTTGATTACAGTACAGAGCCTCTACTATGTGCTTACACGTATTTCGGAATAACCGTTTCCTCATCGGAGCACCTGGACAGAGGCACTGAACTGAAATCAAATCCTTTTATCCTTTTCGGGTAATTATCAGAATAATTACCAAAGATGCTACTAGTACCATCTATAAATCAAAAGTCTAATAAGTCAGGAAATAAAATTCGAAATTATTTATCCTCTGAGCTTTTTAAGTTAGAAAAATAAAGCATAACAGTGTGGCGAAATACTCGTCAAGGGAAATCTAAATTGCATTTCACGTCCTGTCATTCACCGTGATAATAATTTTAGCGAACTATTTCCTTTAATATCCACCAAAGGTGAATAAAGTATAAACAAAAAGAAAAGAAAAGATGGTTCGGATTTGATTACAATACAGAGCCTCTACTATGTGCTTATACGTATTTCGGAATAACCGGATTAGCACATAGTAGAGGCTCTCTACTGTAATCAAATCTAAATCATCTTTTCTATCTTTCTATCTTTATTATATTCTTCAATTAATATATCCAGAACAGAAACATACTCATTCAAATTTTGAAGGGAATAATTTTGCTCCATCATAATTTCCGATAACTGTGAGAAATGTTCTTTAGAAATTTCTAATCGACTTTAAACATTTAAAGAATAAAAGTTTTTTTCGAAAAGCTTGAATTTTTTGCCACATTTCGTATATATATTTAGTTTTTCACTGCAAGTTTAAATTCAATTCATTTTGCTTCATTGTCATGTCACATAAAAAGGCAGCATTTCTACAAAATTCTTTATCTGATAAATCGCAATATTTCTTTTGTTCTTCAAAAAATTTAATTATTTGTTGACGCAGGGTGAATATTTTTAGCAAAACTTGTCCTCTTGATAGCCAACGTATTTTGCTATGATATGGTAAGTCTCCATTGAATGTGTCATTATCTGACATTATTATATCTCGAAATTGACGATGACGCATTGAACTTGATCGAATAAAATTTACCATACCAATATTTTTTTCTAAAGTATCGTTCAAACTAGCCGACTTCTCACATAGGTTTTGTTGGTACAAAATACAATGAAAAGAAATCAAGTTTTCTAAATTAGCATATTCTTTTTTTAATAACGAAATGAAACCTTCTCGCTTTCCTACCATGGCTGGTGCACCATCTGTACACACACTTACTAAATTATTTATATTTAACCCTGCTTCACAAAATTTTTATTTTGAAGTTCTTCAAGATGCCTTTTCATCGTGTCCTGCCTGAAAGTGTTCCTAATGCAAGCAACTCTTCAAAACATCGAAAATCCTCAGTAATAGCTCGAATAAAAAATAGAACCTGTGCTGAAACGGTATTATCTGTGGATTCATCCAATGCTCTGGAGAAATATATATTTTCTTCTTTAATAATCTTGCAGAACTGTTGTTTTATATTTGTAGCTAATTCGTGTTGTCGTTCGGTGATGGTTCCTCTTGATAGAGGTAATTGTTTGTATTTATCTACTTTTTCTGGATGTAAGCATTTGACCACTTCCACAATACATTCTTTTATCATTTCAACGTCGCTAAATGGTTTCCCCCGTTTTCCAAGAATGTACGCTACTTTGTACGTTGCTTCCGTGGCATTATTATTTTGTTGAAAGAACTTATTGAAAGTTTGTTGCTGGTGAAGCTTTTCCTTTTTAAGTTGTTGTAATATAGTTTCACGTGCTTCTCCTTCAAGAATTGCATATTTATGATTCAAATGGGTCATGTAATGTTGATTACAATTATACGTTTTATGTAGTTATAACTGTACTACATAACAAACAAACCATGTTATCATTGGAACTAATTAAGAAGTATTGCAATTCCCATTCTTCATTAAATATTCGATTCTCGTCATTTAGAGTCATTTTTTGTTTTTTAGACATGATTCTAAAATTAAAGGATATATTATGAAAATTTATACATAAAAAGACCATACCTCACATAAAATTGTATTTTGAAAATACGGGAGAAATAGACTGAGACTGAAATCAAAATCCACATTTTTTTTACATAAGTTTGCTTTCACAGAAAAAAAATTATATTAATAATTGTTCAACTGATAAAAATTTTTAAATTGTGCAATGATTACTAAAATTTAAAATTAATTGACCCGTATTTTACTACAATACAATAGAAAACATTGTTCGATGTTTGTAATATATATTATCTTACAACTTACCTTATTCAAAAAATAAACAACATTTAGTAAAGTTGATACAGTTATACACCGGCAATTTCGTTGCCTCGACGTTACTTGGCTGCGTTCCTTTATGCAACTGCGAGGATCGTTTTCATGGACGTATAAATAAAGATGGACTAGGCATGCTCTACTCTTTGTTCACCGAAATTTGAAGCCAAACAGTTTATAGGCGCGGGGAAGCAATCGAGGTGATAGCAGATAGAATGTGACATTTCCTTCTTAGTCAGTGGTGTACCTTCCAATAATTGGACGGTATTTGAAACAATTTTTTTGTTTGAATAAATGATTACTAATGGTATTTTTAGTATTGTAAACTTTTTTGTTATCGTTTAGTATCGTAAAATTTTTATAATTTTTAATTTATGAAAAGGTCACAACTTGGGCAAGAAAAGGCCACATGCAGCCTTAAGGCCGCACGTTCGCCACCCCTGCTCTGGGCGATTTAATTAAATGTTACCTTTTAAAAATGGTATATAAAGTTTATTACAATATCTAGTATTTAAATTATGCCTATCACCACTCGTTTTAAACTGATGTAAGTTATTAAAAATAAAAACACATAACTCAAAAATGTATAGACAGGCCAATGTTAAAATTTTATATTTTTTTAAATATTCTCTACATCTAGTTAGTCGGGAGACACCAGTGACACAACGCAATATTTTCTTTTGTATGACGAAAATACCATTTGCATAACCAGACATATACCCTATTCCACGAACATACGCCTGTTTTGGATTACTTCGACAACGAATATTTTACTGTGCAAAATAAGAAAACGAAAGTAAATTGCAAATTACATTGTTGTTTATTGGAATAATTATTAGCGCCATTTACTTTCGTACTTCTTATGTTGCACAGTAAAATATTCGTTGTCGAAGTAATCCAGAACAGGCGTATGTTCGTGGAATGGCCCATACCCCAAAAACATATCCCGTATCTTAGCCTGGACTCCACGAGTGCATAATACATATATCATAATTAGCTGATTTTCCGTCAAAACATATTTTAAATTTCTAATTAGATAGTTAATGGAACTCAACTTCGGAACAACCGCTCCACAATGCAACTTCCAATCAAAACTTTCGTCAATCGTTATTCCCAAAAATTTGACTGACGTCACCGTAGCTATTTGTATGTTGTTAAAAATAAGCTGAAGATTTTCCAGGTATTTTTGTTTATTGTGAAAATGTATAACTTTTTTCTGCATTAAGATGCAACGAGTTATCGCAAAACCAAGAATATAAAGATGAAAGAAAATCATTACATTGATGTTGTAGGATTACGTTGGATTTATTTGATAGAATAATTGACATATTTTCCGCATATATAGTGAAATTTACCGCTCTGTCCACTTGTACGATGTCATTAATATAGACTAGAAAGAGAATTGGTCCTATTATAGATCCTTGGGGAACACCCACGTTTGTAGTAACAAGACTATATCTACAACTGGTCACACAATCCTCGATCCTCATCTGCAGGCTCACATATTTTTGTCTATTGTTTATAAATGACATAATTCACTGTAAATAATTTCCTGTAATACCTATCTGTTTTAGTTTTTTAAATAATATTTCATGGTAGACACAGTCAAATGCCCTACTGAGATCACAAAATATTCCAATAGGAGATTCGCCTACATCAATCAACCTGGTTAAATGAGCATAAAATGCATGGACTGCCGTATTAGTAGATTTATTTTCTTGAAAACCTTGTTGATTTATAGCTATGACATTATTATTTTTTAGATAACCATTTAATCTCTTTAAATATCCACACTCAAATACCTTTGAAAACACACTGGGAATTGTTATAGGCCTATAATTGCTGACCAGTTTGGGATCTCCTTTTTTTTTAAATGGTAACTACTTTGCCTGTCTTTAAGTAATTAGGAAAATCCTCATTGCAAAAAGACAAATTGGTGAGATAAGTTAATTATAAAAGGTAAAACCTTTTTCACCAAAAATGCAGGTATCTCGTCAAAACAACTAGAGGATTAGTTTTTAAGTTTACTCTGCAGGAGTTCGATCAGTTTCTGCTCAGTAAATGGGTACAACTGAAAGAAATTTTCATGATCTGTCATAATTGACTGACTGTCTTTGTCTACTGTATTACATGGAATTTTCGACACGATGTCAATATTAATGAGTGCATTTTTAAAAAATGTGTTAAAAGTGCATGCTACCTCTTGGGGATTTGTAATTATATTTTGTCATCATACATTAAACAAGTATTAGAATTGTTATTAGCACTTTTTGAAAAATCATTAACAATTTTCCACGCGATTTTATTAGGATTATCAGACGAAGTAATGATTTTCTGATAATAATATTTTCTTGTTTTGGTCAAAGTTTTCTATGTTATTTTCTTCGTTGTTGATAAAAATCTCTTAGGATATCTAGTCTAGTAAAATAAAATTACACTACATGTAAATCAAAATGTAAATTCGTACAGGTTGAAACAAATTTCATATCAAAGTTTAGGTGGGTACAAAAGATATTTTCAAGAAAGTATCCAAATCATACAGGGGGATCATTGTTTAAATAATTAAAAATGGGTCAAATGAAGGTCTATAGGATTTTTTTCTGCAAAGCTGAAGGGTAAGTGTTTCACATAAAACTTACTAACTTAAATTTGACCCCCTATTTATTTAAAAAATTATATATAAAACTTTAAAAACAAATTTACAAAAAATTATTTTTAGCGTTTTAAATAAGCACTATAAAATATCTTATTTTACAGCAGAAGTTGCACTATATTAATAGTATTAATAAAAAAAATTGGTCCAAAAATATTTAATATTTTTTGAGATATTGAATTTGTTTATTAAATGTTACTCTATTTTCAATTGCAAAAACGCGGTTGTTGCCAAAGAAATATTCACCTGTGTTGGATCTCATTACTTTAATTTTTATGTATGTTTTCGATAAATGTATTGATAAATTCAAATTTCAATTAAACTCCCCCCTAAAATGGCATTTAAAAATTATTCAAATTTGTTTATAATTTGTTTTTTTCATAACGTCGCGGGGATTAAATATTTTGAAATGCCGTTTCGATAATTGGGTTTCAGGGAAGTTTTCACTAATTAACAAACTTTTTTCCCTTTTTTTCTTCTTCTTTTTTTTTGGAGTTATATTATTACGGGCCCTTTTAGGGGTAAGTTTCATTAAGAATGTCGAATCTCTGAGTTGTAGATTCTAGACCTAAAAATATTAAGATTGGTCTAAAATCACTAAAATAAAATGTGGCTATTTACTGAGCTACAGGGTGTTTTATTTAAAAATTTAAAAATTATTTTTACCAAGCTCTTTCAAACTATTTGACGTATCCTTATCATGCTTGGCAGAAAGTGTGGCTACTATACAGTTTAGTAAATTGTGATAAATAAAAGTTTCTAGCTACTACCAGAGGCGTACGACAGGGAAGAGTTAATGGTTGACCCTTTCCAAATTCTACGCCACTGAGGGAATTATTATTTTAGCGAAATTTTTCGATTCTCCAATACTTTATATGTAAATAATATACTCTTTACTGGTAACGATTAAGTCATTAGTTTTCGAGATATTGGACGTTAAAAATGAAACGGCATAGTTATTTTGATTCATTAATTCATTCATTTTAAACTTCCAATATCTCTCAAACTGATGACTTTATCGATACCAATAAAGTTATTTACATACAAGGTATTGGATAATCGAAAAATTTCTTTAAAATAGTAATTTAATCAGTGGCGTAGAATTTGGGAAGGGTCAATCATTCACTATCCCCTGTCGTACGCCTCTGGCAGTAGCTAGAAACGTTTATTAATTACAATTTAGTAGGGTGTATAATAGCCACACTTTCTGCCAAGTATGATAAGGATACGTCAAATAGTTTTAAAGTACTTGGTAACAATAATTTTTAAATTTTTAAATAAAACACCCTGTAACTCAGTAAGTAGCCACATTTTATTTAAGAGATGTTAGTTAAATCTTAATATTTTTAGGTCTAGAATCTACAACTCACTGATTCGACATTCTTAATGAAATTTAACCTTAAAAGGGCACCCAGTAATATAACTCCAAGAAAAAAAAGAAGAAGAACAAAAAGGCCAAAAAAAATTTTTTAATTAGTAAAAAATTCCCAGGGACCCAATTATCGAAATGGCATTTCAGAACACTTAATCCCCGCGACGTTATTAAAAAAACAAATTATAAACAAATTTGAATAATTTTCAAATGCCATTTTAGGGGGGAGTTTAATTGAAATTTGAATGTATCAATACATTTGTCGAAAATATACATAAAAATAAAAATAATGAGATCTTACGCAGATGAATATTTCTTTGGCAACAACCGCGTTTTTTCAATTGAAAATATAGTAACATTTAATAAACAAATTTAATATCTCAAAAGGTATTAAATATTTTTCGACTAATTTTTTTTTGCTTAATACTGGTAACATAGCGCAACTTCATCTGTAAAATAAGATATTTTATAGTGCTTATTTAAAACGCTAAAAATAATTTTTTGCAAATTTGTTTTTAAAGCTTTATATACAATTATTTAAATAAATAGGGGGTCAAATTTAATTTGGTAAGTCTTATGTGAAATATTTACCATTCAGCTTTGCAGAAAAAAATCCTATAGATCTTCATTAATAAGTGAATTACCTCAGCAGTTAAAAAAGTAATTTTTTTTTCAAAAATGACCCCTTTTTAATTATTTAAACAATGATCCCCTTGTATGATTTGGATACTTTCTTGAAAATATCTTTTGTAACCACCTAAACTTTGATATAAAATTTGTTTCAACCTGTTCGAACTTACATTTTGACTTTTTTTTATTTTATTAGGCTAATCTGCTTAAGGATTTATACAGCTGTCGCCGCCTTCCTTCTTTTAACCAACGTCTCCAGTCGTTTCTGTTCTGCCATTCTCCCTCTCTAAGGTCTCATCTTTCCATGGCCTCTTCCTTTTCATCCCTCCATGATCTTCGGGGTCTACCTCTTCTTCCCTTTCCTATTGCACTCGAATCCGAAATCTTTGATATGACCTACACGATCTGCTCTTCTCACATGTCCCTACTAAATTAAACGTTTTTCTTCGATGTAGCTAAGGATGACTTGTTCCACTGCCATTCTTTATTTTAGCTCCTCATTTATAATGTGATATATTCTTGTGACTCTGCAGCTTCTTCTCATGAACTACATTTCAGTTGCTGTAATTTTGGACCTGTTTCGTTTGCTTATTACTAGTCCTGTCGCCAGGGGGGGTACAACGGCCTCGTCAATTCAGATGGACTTACCCAAGTTTTTTTATGTATTTTGACCCGTAGAACACGAATTTTTTGGGTAACAGTTGATCCGGATGTCGATAAGGTTGTTATAGACCAAGAACTTGAGGAATCAAATAACAGCGATTTTTGGCAAAACAAAACAATATTTTGTATTTTTTGGGTCATTTTAAGCAAAAAACATTTCTACAAGTTTTTTAGTAGGATGCACAGTTTTCGAGATAAACGCGGTTGAACTTTCAAAAAATCGAAAAACTGCAATTTTTAAACCCGAATAACTTTTGATTAAAAAATAAAATAGCAATTCTGCTTAGCGCCTTTGAAAGTTCAAGTCAAATTATGTCGGTTTTGATTATTTGCATTGCTAAAAATTTATTGTGTTATTGTTAAACAAAGCTACAAACAACTAGTGCGTGAGTGATGTTTCTATGATTTCTCATTTAAAATCGAACGAGTAGATAGAATAGGTACTAGTGCAATCAAGACTATTTCTACGTTACATGCGTTAAAACGCATGTAAAAGCACGGGAAACCCTACGTGTTTATAGCTTTGTTAAACAATAAAAAAATAAATTTTTACCAATGCAAATAATCAAAACCGATATAATTTGACTTAAACTTTCAAATGCGGTAAGCAGACTTGCTATTTTATTTTTTAATCAAAAGTTATTCGGGTTCAAAAATTGCAATTTTTCGATTTTTTTAAAGTTCAACCGCGTTTATCTCGAAAACTGTGCATCCTACGAAAAAACTTGTAGAAATATTTTTTACTTAAAATGGCCCAAAAAATACAAAATATTGTTTTGTTTTGCCAAAAATCGCTGTTATTTGATTCCTCAAGTTCTTGGTCTATAACAATCTTATCGACATCCGGATCAACTGTTACCCAAAAAATTCGTGTTCTACGGGTCAAAATACATAAAAAAAACTTGAGTAAGTCCATCTGAATTAACGAGGCCGTTGTACCCCCCCTGGCGACAGGACTATACCCAATTCTCTGCTTCATAGGTCATTTAGACAAGGGCGCATCTGTAAAAATATTAGTACATTTGGACGTTGAGAGGTGACTCAAATTTTTTTACAGAAATTGCTTCGAAATAAATCAAATAATAATATTTGAGTTATCCTCCCTCTCAAAAAGTCCGGAACATTGTTTAAATAATCAAAATGTCAAAAAATTAAGGAGAAATTCGATTTTTTTCTTGTTTTTTTGATTATAACTTTAAAAGTATTCATTTCCGAGAAAAGTTGTACCAACATAAAAGTTGCGTAATTAAATTTCCTATAATACAGAATTGGTTAAAAATTTAAAAAGTAGTCACCCTTGTTGCAAAATAGCAATAATTGTGAAAAAAACATACAAAAACAAGTATTCGCATTTTACGTTTTTCAACCATTTATGCTACACTTAGGACCTTCATATTTCACCCTGAAAAACTTTATAATACAGTAAAAGAACACTGTAAATTTCATTAAGATCGGTTCAATAAATTTTGCAAAATAAATTTTGCAATCCAGCTTTCGTAAAAAAAATTCATTTTTTCAAAATGATACAGGACTCAAAATAAAGCAGATAGCAAGTTGAAAGTTTTTTTGCGTGTACTGTACCTATCATTTGCAATTTTGCAAAATTAAAATTGATTAACACCACGGCGTCAGCAATTTTTTTAAAATAAACATTAATTATTTCTGCTACGCTCAGGACAGCGGATAGTTTGCTCTGATTGGGCATTCCAATGACCTTTGATAATGATTGATTCATTTTAATTTGTATTACATTTCGATGTAAATAAATAAATTTGTTTATTGCAAAATAAAAACACATACTCTATCCTTTGAAATAACACTTTTATTAGCAAAAACTTTCTTTGTTCATATATTTTAACTTAAATAATAAAATTTTATTATTTTTAAACATATGCAATTGTTTAAACAATATTTTACAAACAATAAAAAAATTAGTTTGATTTTTGTGGAATTAAAATATTAAAATACAACAAAATATAGAGTAAGAAAATAATACACACACCGGCAAAATTAGCCGAACACCTTAAAAATGGGACATGTTTGATGCCTCCAATCTCCTAATCCTGTTGTCCGATTTGAGTGATTCTTTTAGTATGTTATAGCCTTATTAGTTAAGAATACTGTTGTAATGATATTGTTGCTAGCCAGGTAAATGTAATTTTATACCGGGTGTTAAAATCATACTGTGTTTTTTTCTTAAAGTTCAGAACACCCTGTGGAATATTCTAGCATATATAAAATATTAAAATTAAAACTCGATTATAGAGTTAGGCTTTCTTAACATTTTCTTTTTTGATTCATTTACTTATGTTGGAAAATAAAAAAGTCATGTGCTTTAACAACTAGCCATGCTTTTTATCAATAAATCCTCATAGTAGAGGACGAAAGTATGCTAAATTTGCAGTTACTCGAGCGTTATGGGGATCTATTGGATTGTGAAGAATGGGTGCTAAAACCAAAAAAAGTTAAGTTAAGTTTTCCATAAAGTGTGGGACTCTCTATTTTTTAATTTAATTTTCCATTTCCACCAATCGTTTTTCCCGATTATAGAAAATATAGCATATAGACTATATCTATCCATAATTGAAAAAAATGTTGCGAATAAAAGTTGCTTATTTTTACGTCAAGGATCCAAATCTGCAATAAAAATTGGGGCTCCTATTTAAGATTTTAAAGTAACCCCCCACCCCACCTCCTTGGGGGTCGTGTTTGGTGCCATTCGGTAGATTTTTGAAAAATATTGAATAGGTGTATTTTGCAGTTTTACGATCTGATGTTCATTTAGCGAAATATCGCAGGGTTCGTATTTAAAATTTTTAATTTACCCCCACTCCCACCCCTCTCCGTGGGGTGTCACGAGCCCCCACGGAGGTGGGGTGGGGGATTTAATTTAAAATCTTAAATAGGAGCCCCCAATTTTTATTTCAGATTTGGATTCTTTACGTAAAAATAAGCAACGACACATTTTTTCGAATTATGGATAGGTAGCGCTATAATCGGAGAAAAATGATTGTTTCAAATGGAAAATTAAATTAATAAATGAAAAGTCCCCAACTTTATGGAAAACTTAACTTAACCTTTTTCTGATCTTAGCACATGCTCTTCACAATCCAATAGGTCCCCATAACGCTCGAGTAACTGCAAATTTAGTATACTTTCCTCCCCTACTATGAGGATTTATTGATGAAAAACATGGATAGTTGTTAACGCACATAACGTTTTTATTATCTTACATAAGTAAATGAATCAAAAAGGAAAATGTTAAGAAAGCCTAAGTCTACAATCGAGTATTAATTTTATTATTTTACATATGCTAGAATATTCCACAGGTTGTACCAAACTTAAAGAAAAAAACATAGTATGCTTGGTACACCCGGTATAAAATGATATTTACCTGTCTAGCAACAATATTATTACAACGATATTCTTAAATAATAAGGCTATAACATACTAAAAGAATCACTCAAATCGGACCAGTGCTTTAGAAAATTCAAGACATCAAACATGTCCCATTTTTAAGGTGTTCGGCTAATTTTGCCGGTGTGTGTATATTAGATAAAGTTTGGAAGAAATTTTGGGGAAATCAACTTGTTTGAATCGAACACCGCTGTGCTGCGCGTAGCACCAAAAATTATTGTTTATTTCAAAAATTTTCTGACGCTGTGGTAATTAATCGATTTTAATTTTGCAAATTGCAAATGAAAGGTACAGTACACTTCTATAAGCAAAAAAAATTCAACTTCAAATTCAGTCCTGTAACATTTTGAAAAAATGAATTTTTTTTTGCGAAAGCTGGATTGCCAAATTGATTTTGCAAAATTCATTAAACCGATCTTAATGAAATTTACAGTATTGTTTTACTGTGTCATAAAGTTTTGCTGGGTGAAATATGAAGGTCCTAAGTGTAGCATAAATGGTTGAAAAACGTAAAATGCGAATACTTGTTTTTGTATGGTTTTTTCGCAATTATTGCTATTTTGCAACTAGGGTGACTGTTTTTTAAATTTTTAACCATTACTATATTGTAGGAAATTTAATTATGCAACTTTTACGTCAGTACAACTTTTCTCGGAAATGAATACTTTTAAAATTACAATCAAAAAACGAAGAAAAAAATCGAATTTTTCCTTCAATTTTTGACATTTTGATTATTTTTTAAACAATGTTCCGGACCTTTTTGAGAGGGAGTATAACTCAATTATTATTATTTGATTTATTTTCAAGCAATTTCTGCAAAAAAATTTGAGTCACCTCTCAACGTCCATCTCAAAACCGATGCGCCCTGGACTAATTATACTACGTACCAAGGTGTACATTTATTCTCTGCTTTGTATTTCTTGTAATCTGTCTATCTAACAGTACCCCGTTCATTTGTTTAATACATGTTCTTTTCTGTGCTAATTTGCTGGTTACCTCTTGCTCGGTGGTTGCACTCTTTGAGTGTATGAATCCTAAATATTTTAGTTTTCCAGTGCCGTTAATTTTCTTATCATTGTCTATTTACAAGTTTCTCACTGGCCCTTGTTCTGTTGTTAAGTAATCGATCTTTTCTAGGTTTATTTCCAGTCCAGTTTTTGTGTGCTTCTTTTCAAATTTTCGAAGCATATAGGACAGATCTTCTTTATCTTCAGCCCTTAACACTTGGTCATCTGCAAAACTTAATGTGTACAAGAAGTTGTCCCGGATTGGTATTCCCATCCCTTCACATTTCCTTTTCCATGGTTTGAATATTTTTTTGTTCGAAAAATATCTTGAACAGTGTCGGAGATGTAGAACATCCCTGCAATAAGCCTTTTGTGGTCTTAAATTCGTTGAAGTATTTATTGTCGGTTTTAACTCTTACTCTTGTTGTTGTAAAGATTTTTTACGGCTTCTATTCTATTAACCTCCGAGTTATTCCGATTTCCTTCATCGTGTTCCATAATGGTTTTCTGAGAACCGTGTCGAATGCCTTTTCTAAATCGATGAATGCCATGTGTACTGGTCTTTGTTAAATTATAATGGGTAATTATTGATTCCGATACAATTCTACTACAAGAAACACGCCCGGAAGTTAACGAATTCTAACTAAACTCAATATCGTCCCTGTTTTCCGTTTACTGTTGTCCAAATACCAAGCAAAATCAAAAAGCTTAAACTTCCAACTAATGTGCAATATCCTCTGGCGATTTTTACGCTACGTTAAGTAACAAGTTCAACGGGCGTTGATAGGTTCAATTTGCAGTTAGCAAATCGAGATGCGTTTCCGGCTTGAATATTATGTTCCTAATATCCATCGAACGATTTCTATCCAATATTATAGGGAGCTTTAATTCTCGAATACCATTCGCTTAGTATTTACGGTCAAAGTTGTCTGGCGGCGAAAATTGCTTATGCTTAAACAACGTTTACTGTAAAGCTTATAAACTGATGCAATAAACTACCCCAGATAATTGAAATAATATTCGAGAATAATATTTCAATCAACTATGATAGTTATCGTCTACCCTAGACTAGCTCAATCTCCCAAGTTGTGAGTCCACCTTGTCCTAATGAAAAACCTGATCCATGAAAATCCAGAATGTAGCAAATAAAACAATAATATTTAACTAATCATGTTTATTTTTCATAAAGACATAATTAAGCAATATATTAAAACATATACAGTATGTTCCTGTAAGTTGTATCCATATGGAAAACTTTTTTATTATTAATTTAACGAAAAAAATTTATTCTTTATAAAAAGTTCTGCATGGTACAAAACCCAAGATTCAACCATCAGATATCAAATTTTATGAAGGTTACACTAGAGGTATGTCAAAAAGTTTAAATTTCACTCAAGAGTAAAGTAGCTTTATTTTTCACAATATTGAAAATTGCTATTATGAAAAGTTGTTTGGAATTAAAAACTATATTCTAATATGCAATTAAGTCCTTCTAATTGAAAAAAAAAATTGTCGCTGGCGACATTGGGGCTCCAGTTTCAGGGAGTCTCCCACGAGGTGAAGGGTTGTTCGGTGTAGATTATTATTTGTCCAGAAAACTAGAATACATACAAGTATATGAGACACCAAGAAAAAATGAAATGCCATTCTTTTAAAAAATAATCCAGAAATGTTGCAGAAAGGCAAAATTAATTGTAATAAATAATATTAGTAGTTAAATAGTTGTGAATTACTACTGTGAATACATAATACATACATACGAAAATAATAGATATAATGTGAAATATATGAAAGAATCACCATGAGGTATGAAACTAGAAAGTAAGGTTAGATAGGAACATAAACAGATTACGGATATAGGCTTAGAAAAATGTGTACAGTTATGTTTTAACACTTACTCCAAATAAGAACGTCTGTTTGAAAATGTGGCTATGAGGCCAGACAATTGCCTTAAGTAGATTTTAAAATCAAAAGAAAAAATATTCTTCATTTTGACAAAGAGGAAGGGTTTCACTTGACATTGATAGACTTCGTAAGTGGGGGCTTAAAATTTGAAATGAGAAACGACAGTGCGACATCACTGTCATGAACTACAGAACGATTGAATAATAATGTTCTATGCTGAGATAGAACAAAAATTTTTAAAGGGGAAAACAGGTAAAACAATTAGAACAAGATTATTACTAAAGAATTAATAAAGAAGATAGAATACAAATATATTTTTTTTTGGCTCATCATGTTCTTGTAACACTGATTATGCTCTTGTTACAGAGCGAAAACGTTTTGTTTCTATGTTTGTAGCCCTATAGGGGCTTTTTAAACTAGTATACCTTTTACCAAGCCAAAAATATTTTATTAAATTTTACTGATAAAAAATGTAACCCCAGTACCACTCTACCAAATTTTTAGTCTTAGAAGGGTCCCTGTATGCATGGAATCTTCCTCATGGACCGCTGAAAATGATCTCCCTACCAACTGAAACCAGTATATCAGGAATTTGTTATTAGTGAAGCAAATTCTAGGTATACCGCGTGGTCTTTTGAATAGAAAAAATAGCAGGTCTTCTTATTGCAGGGCCCATCCGTTTCGGATGTGGACGAGCATCATGATAATACCTACTTTGAACACTGATGCTCTGAAAAGATTTGTGGTTGTCGTGTTGAACCACGTAGGTAGATTTTTCAGTAAGGAAATCCTTCGTCTTCCTAGTCGTCCTTTTCCAATTACTTTTCCGTGTAAAGTTATTTGCAGCAATCCAGAAAAGAAATCCAGAAAGTTCATATCTGACTTGCTTCTTTTATTGGATTCATTAACGCTACAGAATTGTCACCGAACACCACCCTATCATATCCGTATCTAATGTTATTGATACATTCTCCGTTAATTCGAATTCCAGCTTTAACCTCATCTACTGCTTCTTGAAAGATTTCCTTAGATTACATACAGAAATGAGCGCGCTAATAACCGGCAAAATAACGGAAATGACTGAAAACTTAATACGTCGTGGAATAAAAAGGCTTGAAACTATTCGAGGTGTAAAATTATCAGTAGTAATTGTACAAGAGCTCTAAAATTCTATATTAATTTTAGAGTTCGAGTGCAATTTGTTGCGATTATTTCATGAATAAACCTGTTCAAAACCAAAATTTTATTCTAATTTATATATGTAAGTACCAATTAGTGAAATTAAACACACAGTTGTTATAAATATGTATTTGACGGTTGAAAGTCATCACTTTTATAATTTTTAAAACATTTGTCATTAATGTCACTGAATGTATTTTTTCATAGCAACGAAGAGCATCTGACGTAATATGCTTAACGACGGGAGATTATCAAAAATTATCACCTTAATTTGCATGTATGTAGCTTTCTATTGGTCAGAATCTCCTATGAATAAAATAATCAATAGAATCCAATAAATTTATATTATGTTGATAGTTTACCATCTTCAGACGTATCGAAGTCAAACTGTCAACGGAGAATTTTATAAAATTCTCCTGTCAATAAAATTCTCCTGTCACAGTGGCAGTTGTCAAACTCCTCCGATACGTCTAAAGGTGGGAAGCAATTTTGACCTATATAAAGAATTAGCCAAAAGAAATATCCCTACTCCCATTGAAATTTGCCTACTTATGTCCAACCTTAATCCACGTAGGATTAACCTGATCCTTAAATTCCTTAACTTAGCCAAACTTAATTTATAAATTAATCAATTCCCAAATTTGAATTAAAAAAATTAAGAAGAAGTTATCCCTTACAGACCCTGTGCTCACAATCGTGAGTGTCATAACAAACTACTAAATAAAGGTCAAAATAAATTTTGACTTGGTTCAGACCCGAATCATTAGATTGTGTTACAACGCTTACCTTCGTTTTTCGGCGGAAGTTTGGTTAGTTTGCAAATGCGACGAAAAATTTGTTTCTCAAAGTAGTGGTTTATTTGTTGTCATGGCATCAAAACATAAGTACTGCTTTTGTTTAATTTTCAATGTGTATTTTTAGTGTTGATATGGATATAATTATTGTATAATGATTATTAATTACACTGTTGTAAAAAATATATATAACAAGTTTCAGATCTGGTCACACAGAACCGGACTTAGATGAATGTCACAATTGTAACGTTTGGGTCACAACGACTAGGTAGCTTACCTAAATATGTGTAAACAAAGTAAATCGTTTTGTTACAGGTTTAAGTTCCAAAATTAATTTAGACGACATACGAGCATAATGATGAACTCTATGACTTTTGAATGATATTGATTTTGTTTTTTAGACTACGATGAGTGGCAGCCTACACTTGAGCGTACATGCCCTACTTATGAATCCGAAAATAATGATTCTGATGATGATAACTCGATAAATGCAAATATTGCTTCAACAAGTAATGCCTCAAATCCAAACGCAAAAGAACATAAAAGTAAAAACAAGAATAGTCATAAAAGGGAGCAAAGTTTTACGTGGAGAAAAGAACATTACATCAAAAATGGATGTATCAAATGAAGCAATTGAGGCTATTGGAGAAATATTATCGCCATTTTAATATTTTGATAAATATTTACCGCAAGTATTTTTTTATTTCGCCGTAGTACGTACAAATCAAGACTACATACAAAAAATTGGTAATCTAATAAAACCACATGTAACTTCTGAGGAAAAGAGGAAATTAAAAAGGTTTTTTGGAATGCATGCAGTTATAGGATGCATCAAAAATCCAAGAATACGTATGTACTGGTAATAAAATTTTAGACTTCCTGTTGTAGCTGATGCAATGTCAAGAAATCGTTTTTTTACACTCCGCACTAACTTCCATGTTGAAGATGTAAACAGGGTCTCCAACGAAAACAAAAAAATAATAAATTGTGGAAAGTTAAAACCATGACAGATTTTATTAGAAAAAGATGTAGGGAAATTGAAAGACCACAGGGAAATTACTCAACTGATGAACAAATGCATTTTTAGGCAAATGTGAACTGAAGAAGTACATCAAAAACAAACCTAGGCCTGTGGGTTTGAACTATTTTGTAATGACTACTTCGACAGGAATTGTGAAGGACTTCGAAATATACCAAGGCAACACATCTGCGTTCGCAAAATTTAAGAGTTGTGGCCTTGGATCCTCTGTCATATTACATTTTGCAAACTTCCCTTTACCGAAGGGAAATCATATATCTTTTGACAGATATTTCAATTCTGTAAGATTAATGGAGGAAATAAATAAAATTGGATTGTATGGAGCGGGTACAGTAAGGATGAACAAATTACAAGCACCTGTAGTCTTCAAAAATGACAATCTGAACCTGAACAGTTGTATGTTGTCTAATGCACTTAGTATCGAGCCAAAAGCCGTAGTAAAAGATGGTGTAAATCTGAAAAAGGTTTTGTCAAAATATCATGCTTTAATATTTTAATATCGTCTCTATTTCTTTATTTTACTCAGAAAGTAAATCCCAGAGTATACAATTCCCAGTTCTTTTAAGTCCCAGAGTATATAATTGTGACTATCTCACAATTGTGCGGATGTTTTGTATGAAACCAAGGCACACAATTGTGAGAGTCCTTAAAAACTTCCTGAGGTACCTTAAAAAATTCTGAAAAAGATTGAGTGTCATTTGCAACACAAATAAAGTAAAAACAGGACATTGGTATTCTCCTGTAAAACATTTTCTTGTTGTGGGTCTGTAAGGGATATAAAAAGATATTAGACCTCCAAACGATAAAAGTTTTAACCCTTATCTTATAATATTGCCTTTCCTCTAGGGACTGTCTGACCCTATAAGAAGATGTTCCTACTAATATATATTAAAAAAAAAATTGAGGCTTTAGCATATATATTTGGAAATATTCGATTGCCCAGAGCAAGACAAGAGTATTTCCCTGGTGTTAGCTGGGCGAATTATCCCGAGGGATATAACCCAATAAAGGAAGAAGAAGAAGAAAGGTCGGAAGCTACCAATAGAATGTGTATTTATAGATTTATATTGATAACTTCCTACCTCTACTGGTTTCCTCTCTTTTTATATTCCACGACGTATTATGTTTTCCGTCTTTTTCGTTATTTTGCCGGATATTAGAGCACTCATTACTGTATATGTTGATCAGCGGTGGTGACAGTATACATACCTGTTGGGTACAGTACATATTAAAATTTATTATACATATTAGAATGTATTATTAGAAGTAAGATCTAATAAGATCACAGGTGTTAATTCCAATATTGTAGAGTCCCTTTCGTCTTCTTTCGTCTCCTTGCCCTATAAATTGTAAAAGGCAGAGATTAAGGATGTTACCAGAAAGTGGTTCCAAGAGAACTTTCAGATTTATTGCTTAGATCTGGGAATTCTCATTTCTCTCAATTTCAATATTGTCTAATATCTCCATCAGCTTTGTGCTTTACTGTATTGAACCCTTTTTTACATATAACTGAAGGTATAACTTCAAGTTGGAAGTAAAGGACATAATAATATAGAAAAGGTGGAGACGTATATAGGTATACGTAGAACAATAAATTTAACTGTCAAACCTCCACCTAAAATCTGATATATGGAACTGAAACAACATGGGCTACAACAAAATAGTCTACAAACTTCAAGGGACTCAGAGAGTGCTCAACATTCCCGAAAGGGAACGGAACATGCTCAAAATGAAGCTCAGTGGTAGCAAATCCAATGAAGAATTCTTCTAGTGGAATTGCATCGGAATCATTAATTACCCAGTTTTATCTAAAGGTAGATCTTTGATACTGAATATCACTACATTACTTTCTACTTTTATTTATATTCAAACAAGAAAGAAAAGCTAAACTTAGAGCAGATCCAGAGGCAACTAAACGGGTATATAAACAGTATGTCCCTGTAAGTTGGAACCATATGGAAAACTTTTTTAATATTAATTTTACGAAAAAAAGTTATTCTCCATAAAATGTTCTGCATGGTCTAATACCAACGATTAAACCATCAAATTGTATGAATAATATACGAAGTATGTAAACAAATATGAATTTTGCTGAAGAATAATAAAGTAGCTATATTTTTAACAATATTGAAAATTGTTATCATAAAAAGTGGTCTGGAATTAAAAACTATATTCCAATATGCATTTACATCGTTCTAATTGAAAAAAATTGAAATTTTTTCTTAAATTATTGATAACTAACATTATTTTCAGTTATTCCAATTATTATAACTCTTTTATTATTAATTTTACGAAATAAAAGTTATTCTTTATATAATATTTTACATGGTCTAAAACCTAAAATACAACCATCTTATACACAATTTTATCAATTCTATACGAGGTATGTTAAAAAATATGAATTTCGTTTAAGAGTAAATAAAATACCTTTATTTTTCACAATATCGAAAATTCTGATTATGAAAAGTTATTTAGAATTAAAAACTATGATCCAATATGTAATTACATCTTTCTAATTAAAATATCCTGAACTATAAAGGTACTTTACTCTTGATTGAAATTCATCAATTGGTTTTTGATATACCTCGTATAAAATTGATAAAATTTGATTTAAGGTAATTGTACCTACGGTTTTAGACCATGCAGAATTTTTTATTAAGAGTAAATTTTTTTCGTAAAATTAATAACAAAGTAGTTATCATAATTGAAATAACTGAAAATAATGTTGGTTATCCATAATTTGAGAAAAATTTTCTTTTTTTTTTAATTTAAAGGATATGCATATTAGAACATAGTTCCTAATTCCAAAGAACTTTTCATAATACTAATTTTAATATTGTGAAAAATAAAGCTACTATACTCTTGAGCGAAATTCCTATTTTTTGACATGCATACCTCATAATATTATAATATTCATAAAATTTGATATCTGATGGTTGAGTCTTAGGTTTTAAACCATGCATAAATTTTCTAAAGAAAAATTTTTTTTCGTAAAATGTTTAATAAAAAAGTTTCCGATATTATGGTTCCAACGTACAGGACATACTCTTTAATAAATATACAAAATAATAAAAAGCATATGTCAGTTTTTAAAAGCTTGTTATGACGTCGAAGGAAATAATGCTATAACTTATTTCATTTAAAGTTCATTGCACACCATTAATAGCATAGGCGCAAAATTTGCTTGCAATGATTTTTAAATGCATTAACTTTTTTCGAATCCTGAAAAAACTAATGTTGTTTTGAAGCTATTTTCTTGTGGCATTTTTATAATCAAGTATATTCAAATGGGAAATAAGCCACAATTTTACCTAAAAATGATTTTATTAACGTTTCGATGCCCAAGTCGGGTGTCGTTGTCATAATACAAAATAATACTAAATAAACAAAAATGGTGTTGCTTAGTAAAAAATTCTTCTAATAATTTATTTAATCTGACTCATTTATATCGGCAATTCAGACACGTATTATACATTTTAAAGTAGACGACTTTAAAATGATATTGCCAATATTGATGAGTTGCGTTCCTGGGACGACTTTACTAAAAGATAGTTCATTCGATTACATGAAATCAATCCCAACTCAAGAATATCCGCCACAAGAAATCATAGCATGTGATCTGTCTTTAAAAAGACAACCAAATGCAACGGTGGCACTGAAATTCTCGCGTTAGAGATTCCATAGTAAATCACGAGGGAAAACAAGGAAAAACCTCGTGACACTATCCCGACATCGTAAGTATTTGGGTTTACATTTAGTTTATTCTCAAAAATAGTACCAAATTCTGACTTGATATTTTAAATTTTAAATAATACTAAAATACTAAATATGTACTAACTCGATATGTTACTGATTTACTAATTGTGGTATTTTCTTTTTATTGACTTCCTCCTTTAATATGGGTAACCACATCCTACTGCATTCTACCGAGGAATTTGCGACACAATTGGTTTCATTTAGCATAATTAGAGCCGCTTCTTTGATTTTTCTTAGTAATTTATTAAATTCTAATTAGCAGATAGTAAAAAGAGAAAAATCAAAGAAGCGGCTCTAATTATGCTAAATGAAACCAATTGTGTCGCAAATTCCTCGGTAGAATGCAGTAGGATGTGGTTACCCATATTAAAGGAGGAAGTCAATAAAAAGAAAATACCACAATTAGTAAATCAGTAACATATCGAGTTAGTACATATTTAGTATTTTAGTATTATTTAAAATTTAAAATATCAATTCATAATTTGGTATTATTTTTGAGAATAAACTAAATGTAAACCCAAATACTTACGATGTCGGGATAGTATCACGAGGTTTTTCCTGGTTCTCCCTCGTGATTTACTATGGAATCTCTAACGCGAGAATTTCAGTGCCACCGTTGCATTTGGTTGTCTTTTTAAAGACAGATCACATGCTATGATTTTTTGTGGCGGATATTCTTGAGTTGGGATTGATTTCATGTAATCGAATGAACTATATTTTAGTAAAGTCGTCCCAGGAACGCAACTCATCAATATTGGCAATATCATTTTAAAGTCGTCTACTTTAAAATGTATAAGACGTGTCTGAATTGCCGATATAAATGAGTCAGATTAAATAAATTACTAGAAGAATTTTTTACTAAGCAACACCATTTTTGTTTATTAATTATTATTTTGTATTTTGACAACGACACCCGACTTGGGCGTCGAAACGTTAATAAAATCATTTTTAGGTAAAATTGTGGCTTATTTCCCATTTGAATATACTTGACTGAAAAAACTAATAAATATTTTTGATAAATTTAAACGCAGATTGGAAGACTACATTATTACCGAGGGCCGAAAGTTTCTTAGAATAAACAAAAGGTTTCTTTCGAGTAAGATATTTAAAATTAAAAATTACACTCAGTTTTCTCTTTTTTTTTCACTCCTGTAACTTATTTAAATAAACATTACAGAGGTTTTCAATTACTTTCGGCCCTCGGTAATAAAATAGTCTTTCATTCTGCGTTTAAATTTTTTAAAAATACGTATTAGTTTTCTCAGGATTCTAAAAAATAATGCATTTCAAAAGCACTGCAAGCAAATCCCACAGCTCCTATTAGCCTAATAAAATAAAAAAAAAATCAAAATGTAATTCCGTAGAGGTTGGAATAAATTTTATATCAAAGTTTAGGTGAATACAAAAGATATTTTCAAAAAAGTATCCAAATCATATGAGGGGTCATTGTTTAAATAATTAAAAAGTGGTAATTAGTGCACAATATTTACTTTCTTAATTGCTGAGGTAATTAACATTTTAATGAAGGTCTTTAGGGTACTTTTCTACAAAGCTGAAGGACAAATCTTTTACCTATGACTTAATAAATTCAATTTGACCACCTATTTATTTCAATAATTATATATAAAATTTAACAATCAAATTTGCAAAAAAGTATTTTTTATGTTTTAAATAAGCACTATAAATTATTTTATTTAATAGGAAAATTGCGCTATATTACAAGTATTAAAAAAATTGGTTAGAAAATATTTAATAATTTGTGAGGTATTCCATTTGTTTATCAAATGTTACCATATGTTCAATTGCAAAATCTCGGTTGTTACCAAAAGAATATAAAACTGTGTAAATCCTCGTTACTTTTATTTTCATGTATATTTTCGATAAATGTATTGGTAAATTCAAATTTCAATTTAACTTCCTTCTAAAATGGCATTTGAAAATTGTTCTAATTTGTTTTTAATTTGTTTTTTTTAATAACGTCGCGGGGATTAAACATTTTGAAATTTTGTTCGGATAATCGGGTTCCTGGGAATTTTTTATTAAATAACAAATTTTTTTGTCGTTTTTTCTTCTTCTTTTTTTCCTTATAGTAAAAGATATAGTTTTGCTTATAGAGGGGGTTTCATTAAGAATGTCCAATCTCTGAGTTGTTGATTCTAGACCTCAAAATATTAACATTTAATCAAAATCACTTCAATAAAATATGGCTCCTTATTGAGTTACAGGGTGTTTTATTTAAAAATTTAAAAATTATTTTTATTCAGTATTGTAAAACTACTCGACATATCCTTTTCATACTTGGTAGAAAGTGTAGGTACTATACATCCTATGAAATTATGTTAAATACATTATCCGGCTATTACCAGAGGCGTACGACAGGCGGACAGGGGAAAGCAAATGGTTGACCCTTCCCAAATTCTACGTCAATGGTGAAATTGCCATTTTAGCACAATTTTTAAATTCTCCGATACTGTCTATGTAAATAACATTCTATTTACTCGTAACGATAAAGTCATTAATTTTCGAGATATTAGAAATTAAACATGTAACGGCACAGTTATTTAGTTATTTTGATTAATATATTGTGCCGCTTAATTTTTAGTTTCAAGTATCTCAAAAACTAATGATTTTATCGTTATAATGAATAATATACTCTTCAGTCTTAACGATAAAATCATTAGCTTTCGAGATATTTGAAATTAAAAATTTAGCAGGACAAAAACCTTAATCAAAATTAAATAACTGTGCCGTTACATGTTTAACTGCAAATATCTCGAAAACTAGTGACTATATCGTTATGAGCGACAAGTAAGTTATTTACATTGCGCTAAATTAAAATTGCGCTAAAATGGCAATTTCGCCAGTGACGTAGAATTTAGGAAGGGTCAACCATTTGCTTTCTCCTATCCGCCTGTCGTACGCCTCTGGTAATAGCCGGAAAACTGTATTTAGCATAATTTCATAGGGTGTACAGTACCTACACTTTCTACCAAGTATGAAAAGGATATGTCGAATAGTTTTAAAACACTGAGCAAAAATAATTTTTAAATAAAACACCCTGTAACTCAATAAGGAGCCATATTTTATTGAAGTGATTTTGGTTAAAAATCTTAATATTTTGAGGTCTAGAATCGACAACTCAGAGATTGGACATTCTTAATGAAACCCCCATCTATAAGCAAAACTATATCTTTTATTATAAGAAAAAAAAAAAGAAAAAGAAATAACGACAAAAAAATTTGTTAATTAGTGAAAAATTCCCAGGAACCGGATTATTGGAACAGCATGTCAAAATGTTTAATCCCCGTGATGTTATTAAAAAAAAAAACAAATTATAAGCAAATTAGAACAATTTTCAAATGTCATTTGAGAAGGGAGTTAAATTGAAATTTGAATTAGTTAATACATCTATTGAAAATATACATAAAAATAAAAGTAGCGAGGTTTTACACAGTTCTATGTTATTTTGGTAACAACCGCGTTTTGCAATTGAACATATAGTTACATTTGATAAACAAATCAAATATCTCATAAATTATTAAATATTTTTTAACCAATTTTTTTGCTTAATACTGGTAATATAGCGCAATTCCTCCTATTAAATAAAATAATTTATAGTGCTTATTTAAAAGGCAAAAAATACTTTTTTGCAAATTTGATTTTAAAATTTTAGATATAATTATTTAAATAAATTGGAGGTAAAATTTAATTTAGTAAGTCTTAGATGAAAGATTTGTCCTTCAGCTTTGTAGAAAAAAACCTAAAGAGCTTCATTAAAATATAAATTACCTCAGCAGTTAAAAAAGTAAATATCGTGCAAAAATGACCACTTTTTAATTATTTAAACAATGATTCCCTTATATGATTTGGATACTTTCTTGAAAATATCTTTTGTACTCACCTAAACTTTGATATAAAATTTGTCCTAACCTGTACGAATTTACATTTTGATTTACATTTAGTGTAATCTTATTTTACTCGACTATATCCACTTAATGACATTTCTACATCACCCCAGTGCAAACATTTTTTTAAAAACCCCCTGACAATTATATTAGAACGTTTTTTACACTAAAATACATCTAGTTCTCAATAAAATAAAATTTATATAAAAAATGTGATACTCAACAAACAACAACATACAATAATTTACATTAAATTAATGTAATCGAAAAAAAAAACAGCATAGCAATTTAATAACCTTTAATTTATTGAGTGCAAATGAAAACTAGAATGTATTCGTATTGTTTCCAGAGTTGTCATGTGTCATTTTTTATAATGCCATAAAGTATTTTTTAACACAAACAAATCTGATCAAAAACATAAAACACAAAACAAAAACGGGGCACTGGTAGCAGTAACTGAAATTATTATTTTTAGAAAAACATTTACTCCAAAAATAATGTATAGATATACAAAAATAGACATAGTTGCTAAATAAATTTATACACAAAAAAACTTACGTTTAAAATTTAGCTTATTATTTTTTTTTCTACAACCGTGTTAAAAATGCAATTTTTAGCACTCCATACGAGCCTTAAAAATGCTACTTTAAGGCACTATTGCTTTAAAATTTTTAAGGCACTGCAATTCGTATTGACCGTATAGGCAATTTTGACGTAATGTCAAAAAAATATAAAAATGGAATGTTAGTCAAGTTCAAGTAAAAGTTTTTGTAAAAAGTACATTTTTAGGGCACTCATTGCAAACTTTCACATGCGTGCCTTAAAAGTGTACTTTTAACACTTATATCATAATAGTATATTATTCAACGAGCATGTAATGATGGCTATTACTCACGATGATGAAGTTTCCGACACAAGCCGTAGGCGAGTGTCGTAATTCATCAGAGTGAGTAGTAGCCATTACATGCGAGTAGAATACTATACTTTTTCTACGACCTTTTTTATTTTAATTAGAAAAAATTTAATTATCAACCACTCAAGATTTAAATTATAATAATTTACAAGAATACTTAAATGTTATTTACCCCTAGTACGTGGCTGAATATTTGGTTGCCTACTATTACTAAATTATTATTTATTGTAAAAATACAACTAGAAACAGTTAATATAAGTTCTATTCGTTTCCGAATAATTATAAACTTAAATTTGTACCTACTGTCAATTAATCTAATAAATAGGGCTTTTCATTCACAGTCATTTGTTTCGAGCTTCTGCCATGTGTCACATAATATTAATATATCTACGTCATACGTTATTGGTATAATAACAATGATACAAACCAAAGACGTATGGCGTAGATATATTAATATTATGTGACACATGACAGAAGCTCGAAACAAATGACAATCGATGAAAGGCCCTATAGGAAATGGCTGTTGTCGGTGGACGTATTTCAATAGTTATAATGTATATTTACATTTAGCTATATATAATATAACTATACATAATATATTATAACATATTTAACACAATATAACTTGAAAAATAAACACAATATTAGTTATAAATTCCAATTAACATAAAATAAAAATGAGCTAATGTCACTGTCACTAAAATAAATGATAAACGTCAAAATGTTTAGTAAACAGGTAAAAAAGATATAAACGTAAAAAATATACTGACATTGTTACAGTTAAAATTCCTTTAAACATTTTTTGAAGTTAATTATTGATATAAATTACAATAATTATTATATTAAATAAACAACTTTAAGTAATTTTATTTGCAGTTTATATACGATTAATATTAAAAGTGGCATGCGTCACTTGAATCTAACTTCAGAGTAATGACCCGTGAGTAACTTCAGCCCGTGAGTAATGAATTATTACTCACGGGTACAGTAATGGGTGCTATTATCTATGAAAAAATAGCGAATAATGAGCATGTTATTAAACGGTCGTAGAAAAATAACTATAAAAGCATTGCTAATCCGTGTTGTTTTTATTAAGAGTTAAGTCTCTTGACCTGTTTCTGAAGTAATTAAATAGTCTGTATTTCCACTGTTAAATTAATACAAACCTGTAACAGTTAGATGAATATAGTGTCATAAACAGTTAGATGAAATTATTTTCTAGACCAAAATACATTTCTCCAATAAATAAACGCACCTTCTTAAAAATGGGTCATTTTGATGTCTCGAATTTCCTAATACTGTTGTCCGATTTAAGTGATTTTTTAAATTCGTTAACAATGTCGCTGTAATAATATTGTTGCTAGACAGGTAAATTGTCATCGTATACCGGGTGTACCAATCAAACTATGATTTTTTGCTCAAAGTTCGCGTGACCCTGTGGAATATTCTAGCTTTTATAAAATACTGAAAATAAAACTGAACTATTATAACCTCATGTTTTCTTAACATTCTGTTTTTTTATTCATTCGCTTATATTGAATAATAAAAAAGTTAGGTACTTTAATAACTAACCTTGTTTTTCGTTAATATAGATTGTTTTTAACCTTTAACTACACGCGCTGGCGTACTTTGTACGCCAGATATAGGAATTCTACTGGAAATATATTTAAAAATTTAATTTTTGATCTTGCTTATTTTTCTAACCTATCACTGGAATGTGCTTTACAATTTGGTTTTAGTTTCGTTATAATCGGCGTTCTGGAAAGATCGTAATTTACATTTTATTATTTGTTGTTTCCGGTGGTGGACAATATACCCCAGGATTATATTACTATAAGTCGTAATATAAGTACATATTTTAATTGTTTTTTAGTCATTCAAGCCTATTCTGTAACTCATTTCGATGATAGAAGTCAGTAAAATCGAATAGAAGTGGCTAAGTCGAATAGAAATAGTCCAAATCCGTATTCCATAACTATTCGGAATCTCTACAATCGTAATAGTGAATAGAAATCACTTCGACAGCATTTACCCTGTCGAGATGAGATTTCGATTATCGGAATTGTGGTTGACGCAAGTGCCTTTTTTTTGTTTTGGCGTTTATATTTTATATATAAAAATAATTGATTACTACATATTTATAATATTTCTACCTTTTTTTTAGCTGCTTCGTTTTTAGTCTGTGGTTTTATTTGTTTAGATAATTATATATTTAATTTAGACATGTTGTACGAGTATGAATTGGACCTAACCTTATTTATTTGCTATGTGACATCTGAATGTTTGCCGCTCGAA
Organism: Diabrotica virgifera virgifera; assembly: GCF_917563875.1. Classification (NCBI taxonomy): domain Eukaryota; kingdom Metazoa; phylum Arthropoda; class Insecta; order Coleoptera; family Chrysomelidae; genus Diabrotica; species Diabrotica virgifera. The sequence continues at coordinate 259,494,742 of NC_065443.1, forward strand.
TTGTTGCCATACTTTTTTGCTTTTATTTCTTGTACAATTTCAATCAGGTATAATGTACGAGAATAGCATACAATAGACTTCTTATGCGTTGATTGATAAATATAGGTATATATTTGTATATTATACCAGTATACCTACTTGTATATTTATCAGTCAACGCTCATAGTCTGAACAAATTATAGAAAAGATGCAATTTTTGAGAAAAGTTGTTCAGCAGTTATTTCAGCTGGAGACGAATCTTGAAGATTGCATATTATTAGTAATATCAATCTTAAATAATTTATTAATAATTATGAATTAATAACATCAACTTAAATATCTTTGATTTAAAACGCCCGGTTTCGTAATCAACCTAAAAGGAACATTAACTAAAGTTCACTTTAAAGTTGACATTTACCCGTATGAATTGCATTGATAAAGGTACCAACTTAAAATTTAAAGTCCACTTTAACTGATTATGAAACCGAGCGTTAAAAGCATTTATACTTCTTATATTCACTTTCACTTATCTTTTTATTTATCAGTTTATCTTCTTTTTTATATCAATTTTTTTATCAAAAGCTCTTTTGAGCTTTTTGCCTCCAGTATTTACACTAATATTTTATTTACTTTTCAAAACTTGAGGTTAGTATGAAGAAAGTATGAAAACATTGAGGATATGGCAACGGTGTCATATTTCGAGTAACAAACAGGTCACAGAACACTGGTTAATGCGCGGTTGCCACCTCCTCCTACAGAATACCAATCCAAACACAAAAATGACGCGATAGATATCAAACATTCCGATTTTGGGTAATTACGATTCGACTTGGTCATTTCTATTCGATTTGTTAAAAGTTACAGAATAGGGCTGATTATGGCAAAAAATATATTTTTCTTTGTAAACATTACTTTTTCTCCTGTAAAAAATAACATTTAAAAAGTTTTTTATTAGTAATTTTATTTATCATGGAATCCAGTTATTCCATGATTCCAGTTATAAATCCCAATTGGCTTACTGAAAAGGAATTCCAAGTATTCACTGATGCCGAATAAGGTTTACAACAAACAACTAAGTGTATTTTTTCAAAAAAAAATTAAACAGATCCGCTGTTTCTAAGTGTATTTTCTTGTGGCGTACAAAGTACGCCACGCGTGTAGTTATGTTATAACTTGATGCGCGGGTAGTTAAAGGTTAAGTAAGTATGGCAAATATTCAAGGATAATTCAGCATGAAAAAATAATGACAGTTTGATTTATAAACGTATGTCCGCAAATGTGTCGTTTCCGAGATAGGGGTTGTTGAAATTTTTAAATTTTTTAAATTTTAGTCAAGGTATTTTCAGCATAATGAGAAAAAAAATAGAAAGGAAATTAAGAGAATGACAAAAAATTGGAACATTCAACGTGAAGAAGCTGCGCTGCTTGAAGCAGGGAAAATAGAGGAACTGGCGACACAGTTAAAACAATACAACATAGATCTATAATATGTTTAGAGACAAAGAACAGCAAGAGAAGAAGTAGAAGGGAAACTGAAAGTTTTTTAGAAGATTGTGGGAAAAATACTGCGACCAAAGGGGAAAACGAAGAAGATGCAAGACAATGGATGAATCACGAAATACAGGAATGGATGGGTCAAGAGAAGATAGTCAGTAGAAGATGCAGGCATTTTTTAAATAAAAACTTGTTTTTCAGTGCCAGCCAAGGACGCATATGGTTTTAAGTTGACCTCGTATATTTGTAATCAAAACACAGATGTATATTAACATCATAAAACATTTCTATCCCTTTTGTAGTTTTCCGGCACTAGTTTAAATTCTGCGGACATTTATTCTGAAGATGGAAAATATGGAAAACCTTCACCTTTTTACTATTTTTACGACAATATAAAAAATCCTGTCGAAATGAAAACTAAATCTTTAACTTCGACTCGCTGGAAATTTTATGATCACGTCTAAGAGGCCATCCGCAGTTTGCAGTGGTGCCAGGGCAACAGGGGATGAACATAAAATCTATATTAAAGACGTAGTTTGAACTGAAATTTTTTATTCTCCACTTAAAAAATTATTCTAAAATTAGAATTTATGATTTAAAGATTAAAAAAGTAGGTTAAATCCTCGAATAAATGGAATTTATAGATTTTAAAGGCAGATATCGAGCATCTAGTTTATTAAATCTTGTCCAAGTAAACTTTCGCTCCTAGAGCATCATCAAGGGTATCTGAAATAAGCCTAAAGAACGCCATTGTAACAAAAGAAGTAGTTGGAAAAACTTTGACAAAACATCAAAGTTGATGTGAAAATTATTGTAATTTTTTATTTCACATTAACTTCGATTTTTTATCAAAGTTTTTCCAAACTACTTTTTTTGTTACAATGGCGTTCTTTAGGCTTATTTCAGATGCCCCTGATGATGCTCTACGAGCAAAAGTATACTTAGGCAAGCTTTAATAAACTAGGTGCTCGTTATTCTACCTTTTATTTCTATAAATTTTAAGATTTAATTAATTTTTTCTACAACCGTGTTAAAAATACAATTTTTAGCACTCCATAGGAGCGTTAAAAATGTTACTTTAAGGCACTGGGGCTTTAAAATTTTTAAGGCACTGCAGTTAAAAGTGAATTGTCAACTTGTGAAACGTCAAAATATTTATATTTCATTTATTAACATTAACATTAATAGTACAACTCGCGCAATTTAAAAAAGGTGGTTTAAAAGGTTTTTTAAAATTTAATTAATTTAATTTATTATTGCATTTTTAACACGTTTGTAGAAAAAAACTATTAAAATTTGTTAGAATATACAACAATAAAAGTAGATGTTATTCTATAGTTGTTATGATTTACGTATTGACAGTATAGACAGTTTTGATATAATGTCAAGAAAAATATAAAAATGGAATGTCAGTCAAGTTCAAGTAAAAGTTTTTGTAGGCATTGTCATGTAATTGAGAATGAATAAATTATAATTGTTGATATATAAGACGTTTGTAGAAAAAATATTGTATGATATACGTGTTAAAAAGTACATTTTTAAGGCACTCATGTGAATTGCACAATTCGCTTCGCTCATTCAAACTTTCATATGCGTGCCTTAAAATTGTACTTTTAACACTTATATCATAAATAACTATCAATAACAGCATCCGGTTTGGACGTCGAAACCTTAATAAAATAATTTTTTTAGTAAAATTGTGGCTTATTTCCCATCAAGATTAGTTAATTAGAAATAATTTTTATTATTTTTGTTTATTTTTAATTATATTAAAAATTATTCCGGCTAATTATGTATAACTATTGTAGAGACATTTTTAACTATAAATCGTGGATCTTAATAATTATCTGGAATGAAAACACAATTTTTAATTTTCTTTTTACAAATGTTGCCCATATTTGCAATAATTATGGTGTTGTAAATCTTTAAATGTACATAATTCCTAGGCTTGACCTACAGAATATCTAGTACAAGCATGTTTGGTAGAGAAAGCATAAGCCTGCAGTGAGCAGAACCTGTAACCCGGGCCCCAGAAACGAACATGATTCAAAACGGGCCAGCCAGCTAAGATGGATAGTGGAATAACACAAGATGATGAAAATATCGCTGCTATCAACTGGAAAACCCAAGCAAGAATGGCACAAAAATCTTGGGAAGATCGAGATACTTTGGATGTAGTAGCTTGATTGGAAGTCCGAGGCAGTTGAACATTTTTATGTATACTTAAGGCGGCATCTTACTCGCACTTACATTTACAGCTTCGTCAATAAGATCTTACTGCTCATTACTAATAATTAAAAATAACAGCTTAGTAATAAATTAATGACACAAATTTCTTCAGTATCATGTAGTGGAGGCTTTAATCTTTGATTTGGTCACTTTCTGAATTTCATAATAATAATTTTTAACCGAGTTATTAAGCCTAAAAATCCTCATTTTTCGTTTTTTTTTTTCAATTTTAAATTGCTTATAACTCGAAAACGAGCAACTTTAGAGACCTTTTTTGTCCAAAATGGTCTAAGAAACCTAAAAAAATGTATTCGATCCAAAATCATTGATTTTTGGAATTTGATTAAAACAAATAGAAAAAAAATTTGGACCACTTTTGAGGTGGGCGACTTCTTGAACCTTATTCTGGGATGTCTCACAAATATGATTATGCAAAAAAATCTCATGGGAATATTTTTTAACGAACCCACCATTTTCGCCTTGTCTATAAGGTAAGTTTAGTACATGCAGAAGAGTGTATATTTCAAAAATCTAACGGTTTGAGCGCGGCGTAAGGAAAATGAAGAGTCACAAAGTTTCACAATAAAAACGGTGGACGGAAGGGCCGCCCGAGAACTTTATCGTACCGATCTATTATCGTTATCGTATTAGATACTGGCATTCTATAAAAATAACAAAGTTACTCGTTATTTTGATATTTTAGAAACACCTTGTATACTTGAAAATATTTTATGGTTCTACGCATCATTAATTCCTACATTTGAGAGAATGTTCGGGGACACACTATAGATTATTGCATACCTAAATCAATAGACTATTAGTCATACTTTCATTTCAAATTAGTTCATTTTTCTGAGAAATTAATAGTTTACAATATTTGCATTTTACTGCATGGATTTTAATGAAATTTTGGGAGTAGCCCAAAGCCAAATCTCCTAATTCAAAGTCTATCCTATATACTATATACTATGGCGCTTTTATCATGCGGGCGGTTCCCACCACTTCTCGGGGATAGAACATTTTTATTTTCGAACTGCATGGAGCAAAAGGAAGAATTTTAAGAAAAGTTAAAAATGCGCTCTATAATTTGATCTTATTTTTTTTTCACCCGTCCAACTGTTTGAAAATAGAAATAACACTATATTAAGAGGTATTGCAAAAGAAAAACAATGCATTTAAATTCTGGTGGGTTAAATGGGTTAAATGTATGTACTTCTCATTTTTCCTTAAAGTACATTAGTCATATATTCTTTTGCACCATATCTCGCTTAGTTTGAATGTAACCGACATTTTAACGGTGCTCGTTTTAAATGCCTTTTCAAACAGTACAAAAGCATGTACCAAAAAACTTTGGGCATGCACCAAAAAAACAAACTCTTTTTACCTACCATATCTCTTTTTGTATTATAAATAGAAAATTTACGAAGGAACGAATCTCTTTATTACTTATAATCTAAAAAAATTTATATACTGTTTTTAGTTTGATGCATAGTTTTTAAGGTATTCACAAAAAACCGTCCGAAAACCTTTCATTTTTAAATGAAAATGGCCAATTTTCAACTACATAACTCAAAAAGTATTGAGTTCTCAAAAAAAAGTATAGATCAGTTTTTGCTTAAAAATAGGTTCTCTAGCCACCTCCATGCTTATTTTGACCAACAAATTTTCCACCCCCTTGAAGGGGTGGGAATTGCCCCAAGATAAAAGCGCCATATTATATAGGGTAGATTTTGTTTCTTGAGCTATTCCCTACTTACTGTGAAAATATCAAGTACATCGATGTAGTAGGATGGAATTCGGAGCCAAATACCCTCATTGACTGCCCTATAATAATGCTCTGCTATGATCGCGTGAGAGGGGACATACACAAGATTCTAGCAAAATAACTATTTTCTGTAACTTTTCGAGTTTTTGAGCTACAGTAACGAGTTTTATGACATTGGAAAGGTAATTTTGCATTCTTTCAAAATATGTAAAAATATACAGGGTGAATCTAAAAAATTAAGTTTTTTTTTATTTCCGGTTCAACCGGAAGCTATATTGTGGATAAAATTTATTGAACTAATAGATAATAAAGTACTCTATATGTCTGCCAAATTTAAAATTATATTTTCTATTACAGAGGAAGTTACGGGCACTCGAATATTTTTTTATAAAAAATTTATAACTCCCCTCCTATGAGGAGATAATAAATCTAACTAATGTTATTGAATTAACCGATAAGATATCAAAAATATATCAAAAAATAAAAAAATTCCTTGGAGCCATTTTTGAGAAAATCTAGTTCAAAGTTATGTCAAATTTTGACCCCTTAAATATAGGCAACCCATAACTTTTTCTGCAAAACGATAATATTCTTGTTATAGGCCCATCTTTAGGCTATATAAATGTTTTTTCAAATTAAATTTATCTTAAACAAGTTTTTAGATTGGTAGGGAAATGTATCGGGTGGGAGGTCGGCCATGCTGGCCGCCATTTTGGATTTGGAAATGTCAAATTCCGTATTTCTATTCACCTATCGATAAGCTAACTTTATGTTAAATTTCATTCGTTTCGGTCAAAGTTTGCAAAAATGGGCCCCAAATAACCCCCCTATTTCGGCCCCCCTTTGAGAGGTTTTTTTCAAAAGCTTAGTTTCTCGACAAAATTCTCTTAAACTTACTCATACCAAATTTTATCAAAATCGGTCTGGTAGATTTTGCTGGGCGGTGGCGACATACGTACGTACATACGTACGTACATACGTACGTACAGACATACGTACAGATATACGTACATACTTCCGACATGTTTTTTTTATTTGCTTTTTACACTCAGGGGGACTCAAAACGTCAAGAAAAAGTGAAATCTGAAAAAAAAATTTTTTGCACGATCCTATAACTTTATCTATTATACTCATACTACGTATGTAGTACGATAAAGTAAAAAGAGAATATTTCGAGAAATAAACGTCACATCGAAGAACTAAAAATACATGTTTAATATTTTTCAAAAATCTATCGAAAGATATCAAACACTACCCCCCATGGAGAGGGGCGGGGAGTAAATTTAAAATTTTAAATAGAAATCCCGGGATATTTCGCAAAATAAACATCAGATCGATAAGCTGCAAAATACACGTATTCTATATTTTTGAAAAATCTATAAAATAAGCAACTCTTATTCGAAACATTTTTTCGAATTATGGATAGATTACAAATACCCAACACTTGGAACGAAGCAGTAACATTGTTACTATTTAAGAAAGGAGATAAAACGGATCTAAAGAATAGAGACCCATAACTTTACTAAATGTGATGTACAAACTGTTAACCAAGATATTAACAAACAGATTAACAACTAAATTAGATGGATACCAGGCAAGAGAACAAGCCGGATTTAGAAAGAGCTTCAGTTCAAGTGACCACCTTTTAACGATGAAGATATTAATCGAAAAAGCTAACGAATATCATATCCCGCTATACATGGCATTTATTGACTTCGAAAAAGCATATGATAGTGTGTAACACTGGGCAATAAAGAATTCCCTACAAAACAGCAGAATAGACTATAGATATACCGACTTAATTACAAATATATATAATAAGGCAACAACAACTATTATGCTAATGAAACAAACGGAGCCTATTAAAATAAACCGAGGAGTAAGACAATGAGATACCATCTCGCCCAAGCTATTCAACCATGCGCTAGAAGATGTGTTCAAACAACTGCACTGGGATGGTTTGGGTATAAACATAAACGGGCAATATCTGAATCACTTACGACATGCTAATGATATTGTATTAATAGCACAAAGGAGTGAAGAATTACAAAGAATGATGGAAGAACTAGATAGAGAATCGACAAAGATAGGACTGAAAATGAATTACAGTAAAACAAAAACCATGACCAATCAACAAGAAAAACTAGTAATTACAGTGGCACAAACAAGAATAGAACAAGTAAAAGAGTATATATATCTAGGACAAATCACTAGATTAAATAAAGAAAATCAGACCGAAGAAATAAAGAGAAGAATAAGATTGGCCTGGGCATAATTCCGACAACTGTCTTATATTCTGAAGAACAGAAAATACCCGCAATATCTAAAAACAAAAGTCTTCAATCAATGTATACTCCCTGTTTTAATATATGGCTCTCAGACATGGACGTTTACAAAAGAGAATATGGAAAAAATAGCAAAGACAGAAAGAGCCATGGAAAGAAAAATGCTGAACATTAAATTATCAGACAGGAAAAGAAACGAATGGATCCGTAACAAAAGAAAAGTGAAAAACGTCTCTACCCAAGTAGCAAATCTTAAATGGAAGTTAGCCGAACACACCTTGCGGCAGAAGGATGAAAGATGGACTAAGATGATTATACATTGGAGACCATGGAACCACAAACGAAAAAGGGGAAGGCCACAGGTGCGATGGTCAGATGACCTGAAGAAACACACCGGGTCAAAATGGATGCAAATTGCCCAAGATAGAGAGGCATGGAAGAAGGAAGAGGAGACCTATATCCAAGGATGGATGTTTAGGGCTGATTAGATAGATATATGGATAGATGGCGCTATAATCGGGAAAAACGATTGTTGGAAATGAAAAATTTAATTAAAAAATGAAAAGTCCCCACCCAAATGGAAAACTTTACTTAACTTTTTTTGGTTTTAGAACCTACTCTTCACAACGCAATAGGTTTCCATATCGCTCGAGTAACTGCAAATCTAGGATACTTTGTTCCCCTGTAATAACTATTAGTATTCATTCACACAGGATTGTACAGGACACTTTTCAAGCTCAGGGGTTCATCATAATATTAACTTCATTACCAGAGAACGGCAGTTCTCGCCAGTGGCGCACACCTACACTCCCTACACGCGACAATATATATACACGAAATTTTCGATTTTCTAAATCTGACTGAATTGAAAATTGGGCCAACTTCCATCTTAAAGTTCATGAAAAGACTCACCCATTTATGTCAACCATCCATTTTTGATCAAGGGTGTCGATTTTACGGCCCTTCCTATTTAGGGTCTGTTTTTCGTTCTCGTCCCCAAAACTCCCAAAAACTTCTAAAATTGAACTCCGACCTTTGCCGCTTCTAATAGAAGCGATCATTACCTTTACAACGCATGTCTAATTTTGAAAATCAGTTATACCGTTCAAAAGTTACCGAGCTCAGAAATATGAGTCAATTTTTATTTAAAAAAGGGAAAATGTTTGTGGATATGTATGTATGTATGTATGTGTGTGGAAAAGGTGAACCGATCTGAATTGTTTTTTCTCTGTTTGAAGAGGGGGCGAGGGCCCATTCAGAACCGGTGCAGTTTATGAGTTTTGACTACCCATAAGCCAGTAACAGGACTTGGTAGGTACAAAACGGCATATTTTTTGGAGGTATATATCTTCGGTTCGAAAGGAGACAGGAGAACACTAAATACACCAAATTAATAGAGTTGAGTTAAGCTTCCAAATGGTGTTGAGCTGTCAGGATCACACATACACACGGCTCAGTATAGCCGAAAAAGTGAAAAACTAATCTTTGAAAATTTTGGTTTTTCGACAATTACTCAAAATTTCAACCTACGAATTACGCCAATAACTGAGCGTTTGTAGAAGGACTCTAGACGAATCAAACGGTGTATATCTTATATCCGGGAAAATTCGAATTTTTAAGTTATAGGCTTCATAATTACGATCAAATCTATTTCTTATGGGAAAAACGGTTTTTCAAGCTCAATAATTCCTGTAATAGCTTCAGTTATCATGATCTATGCCAGATCATATGATCTGGCAACGGGCAATCCGAGTTCATTTACCGGCTATCCCAATATTTTTTCAATCATTTCGAATAGAAAAAAAATCTAGTGTACATTCGATGGACACCAGATCATTTGGGAGATAATGCGACAAAGGCGACCTTTTATAAAGCTTAACGTATAATCGAGAAACATTGCATTCAACTTTATACATTTAATTTATAAATAACATTGAAAAACTCCTGATACAAGAATAAAAAACCGCTAAACGCCGTAGAAATGAGTGGCGCATACAATATTCCAGCTAAAAAAGATCTGATATGAATATTACGTGGCGCGAAAATGTATTTTCATTTTGATGCAAAACAAAATTATAGTTTTATTTTAAAATATTTTTTCATAATATTTGCTAAATTTGAAGTAACCGCGCTACAAAAGAGTTTCAAAATTCAAACTGTATCAAAGTTACTCTTTTGTAGCGCGTTTTACTTCAAATTGGGCAAATATTATGAAAAAGTCTTTTAAAATAAAACTATGATTTTATTTTGCATCAAAAAGAAAATACATTTTCGCGCCACGTAATATTCATATCAGATCTTTTGTAGCTGGAATATTATATGCGCCACTCATTTTTACGGCGTTTAGCGGTTTTTTATTCTTGTTATTAATTTTACGAAAAAAAGTTATTTTTCATAAAAAGTTCTGCATACTCTAGAACCTATGATTCAATCGTTAGATATCAAATTTTATCAATATTATACGAGGTATGTCAAAAAATTTGAATTTCGTTCAAAAGTAAAGTACCTTTATTTCTCTCAACATCGAAAACTCTTATTATGAAAAGTTGTTTGGAATTGAAATCTAAAATCAAATATGCAGTTACATGCTTATAATTGAAAAAAATATTTTCCAAATTTTTCTCAAATTTATGAATACTTAACTTCTTTTTTTATTTTTTTTACAAATATGATTACTCTTTTATTATTACTTTTACGAAAAAAGGTATTCTTTATAAAAAGCTCTGTATGTCCTAAGACCTAAGATGCAACAATCACATATCAGATTTTACACGAGGTATGTCAAAAAATATTAATTTCACTCAGGAGTAAAGTACTTTTATTTTTCACAATATTGAAAATTGTTTTTACAAAAAGTTATTTAGAACTAACATATATGTTTCAATATGCAATAACATCCTTCTAAAAATTGAAATATTGTGAAATATAAAGGTACTATAAATACTCGTGAGCGAAATTCATATTTTTTGACACACCTCGTATAAAATTAATAAAAATTGATATAATCATGGTTGTGTCTTAGATTTTAGACCATGCAGAGTTTTTTATGAAAAGTAACTTTATTTCGTAAAATGAATAATAAAAGAGTTATCATATTTTTGTAATAAATAAAAACGATGCTGGGTATTCATACAAGAATAAAAAACCGCTAAACGCCGTAAAAATGAGTGGCGCATACAATATTCCAGCTACATTACGTGGCGCGAAAATGTATTTTCATTTTGATGCAAAACAAAATTCTAGTTTTATTTTAAAAGATTTTTTCATAATATTTACCCAATTTGAAGTAAAACGCGCCACAAAAGAGTAACTTTGATACAGTTTGAATTTTGAAACTCTTTTGTGGCGCGTTTACTTCAAATTTAGCAAACATTATGGAAAAATCCTTTAAAATAAAACTAGAATTTTGTTTTGCATCTGAATGAAAATACATTTTCGCTCCACGTAATATTCATATCAGATCTTTTGTAGCTGGAATATTGTATGCGTCACTCATTTTTACGGCGTTTAGCGGTTTTTTATTCTTGTTATAACACACAAGACATAAACCACGGTTAGATAGGTAGACAACATGTACAAATACAAAGGAAATATCCATTCAAACGATCAATTTTTCGTTTATAACTTTAATTTATTACTAATATACCAGTAAGTGACCGTTTTGGAGTGTAATTTTCAGGGTCAACTCCGCTTTGCATGAAAATTTGGATTCAGGTTCTACTTACACTCCATTTTAAAGTTGGACTCATGCCGTTAGTTGCTTTTACGTGGGGGGTTAAATTCCCCCCTTCTCAGGGGTGAAAACTGTGCGTTTAAAATAAGTCTAGAACTAGATAAACTGACTAATTCTAAGCAACTTTCGTTATATAGAGTTTTTTAGGTAAGTCACTACTTTTCGAGTTATTTGCGATTGAATATTTTTCTAAAAGAAAAAATGTAAGACATTTATTTTATAAAAAATGTAAGAGTTTTTGGAATGTTGATTTAAAGATTGAGTTACTACAAATAAAATAGTACCTTTGAATGGTGAAATGACTGTGAAAAGCAATAGTTTTAAGTACCTAAAATCGGTATTACAGAGTAATGGAGAAATAGATGGAGATGCATGCAGTAGAATTAGGGCTGCAGTAGAATACTCTAGGGCGTTATTTTGAAAAATAACGCCATAGGGTATTAAATTTAAATAACTAGCTAAATACTGCCAAGTTGACAAATAACAACTTAAGTAAAACTATGGTTACCACAATTACGTTACGACCATTGCTGGTAAATGTACTTATTTGAAAATTAGTTAATTCAAAATTCATTCAAATTTTTTGCATATAAAGAATATTTAGTCGGACATTAAACGTTGAAGGCAACCCGGGTATTATAGATAATAACGCTTTCGGTCAACGTATATCCCTTTGGCCAAAGGCCCTCGGTACGTACACCTTTAACCTCAAGCTTTATTATCATTATGATACCCTTGGTACCTTAACCTTCCGTGACTATCATTGGGTCTGTGAGACGGACCACTTGGAGTTTTTACGATTATATCCAAATAATTGTTCGTTATGTATCTTCGCCGCCATCAGTAGCTGCCTGATTCAGGTGCCTATGTTTAGTGTTGAAGTTTGAGACTTTAGTATCAAATGATTATGCAATTATCGGCAATTTTATATAAATTTTTTTCTCAGAGACTAGAGAGAGTTGGACGTGACATATTCGATGAAAAAATATTTATATTAACGAAACAACATGCGAACAAGTGCTGATAATTTAGTAACCCAATTGTCAGAAGTAAAAGGTGAAGCTATTTCCAAAAAAACGGCAGTGGAAAAATTGAGCTTGTTTTTCACAAACGAGATGTTTTATAATTGTTTTTATTTTCCTTGCTATTTTGCTAATGTTTAAGAGGCTTAATAATTTAAAAATAGGTATCAATCTTGTTTAATTTCACTCATTAAAGGAATAAACATAATCCTACACTTGAAAGTGTGTCAATGGAAACGTTTTCTTATGCCGGTCTCTGAGACGGATGTTAGCTTTAATGTTCAGAAAACCTATGTCAGTTGCGGAAGGTTAATAACTATAATGCATTTAACAGTGATAACGAATCAGGGCACACAACAATTTTGTTTCACTGGTTTTCACAAAACATCATTAAAAGTAATAAATCATTTTTTATTTCATTTATAAACTTAGAAGTATAAATATGAATTTATTTTAAACATCTTAATATTTTTTGTAAAATTATAGTTTTTGGCTCAGACCGATGTTTGTATACATTTTCCAAAAACGGGGTCATTTTAAAAATTATTTTCGTTTATTGGAGCAGTTTTAGAAAATGCGGGTCTGCTTAAAAGAAATACGTACTATTCTTTTTCCAAATCTCTACCCAAACTGCGCCCCTGTGCGAACATAATCACGTTGATATTATGTATTTCGAGTCTTTGCCGTATAATCTCGGCCAGTGGGGTCAGCCGAATCGACAGATCTCATTTCAATAGCCCAAATTACATTAAAGCCTCCAAGTTGAATGTCTCTAAGTCTCCCAGGGTTCATCCTCGGTCAGATAGAGCTACAACTCCTCCACAAAGTATCCAATAACGCTAACGTGGGGATTTAGTCCATTCCTCATGTAACTTTTGACACAGGATATCGGTATAGAGAGGAGGATGTGTAGAGACCGTAACGTTGCACCTCATTCTATTGCACTAAGTGATTCTAGAAGTGGATGTTAAACGCAAACGCTTACATTATACTGCATAATGCCTTTACGACAAGTTGGGAATTATAATATTGTAAAGGTGATCTGTTTAAATTACACAGATTTGTAAATAGATAATACAATTGCTGACGAAATATACGGATACTAGTTCAGAGAAATAAGGAAAAAAAAATATGGTGACACAACCCCCTCCAGGCCGAAACCAAATTTTTGAGTAGTATGTACATGTACATCTATAATAATAACCTACATATATATTTTGTTTTGTGCAGCCGATTTTGATGATATACATAGTTATAAACAAATAAAGTTCAAAAAACGGTAAATTTTTATTTTTTCGTCTATTACCAAAAAGTTAAGTATTTTAACCTTCGGATGACCAAGCGGGGGAAATTGTGACCCCAGGCGTATGTTTTTCTTTAATAAATTCAAAAGTATTTTCAATTTTTAACTCATTATTTTTTTATTTGTCTTTAATATCATTCTAGTTATCCTCATATTTTGAAATAAAAAAAATTCCCTATATTTTACGAATAAAAAATATATTCTGAAGTTGATGTTTAGTAAAATACCGTCTATCAAAAGTAATTCCAAATAGTTTTACGCTAATGACGTCGACTTTGCAAAGTAAAAAGACACTTACTCAACATACACACTACTCATGGCACTAATACTCATGTTGTGACTGGCTGAATGACATAAAGTCCATGCAAAAAAAATAAAAAAAAATTTTTTTAAAAATTTAAAAAAAATTTAAAAAAAAAATTAAAAAAAAAACTTCATTTTTTTGTTAATCGTCATTTTTGACATTTTTGACCTGGGGTCTTTTCCCCCCTTGGTCATCCGTGTAACAAAGAAAGGTTGGTCCTCGGAAGGTTAAACAAATTTGAGACTAAGAAACTCATAAATAGTAAAAAAAATTTCAATACTGCGTTCGCTGAATATGTCTATCCTTATTGGTTGCTTAGTAAATTGCAAAATAAATTATAAATTTTGAATTTTTATAAATATTCATAACTTATGTAAAAATTAACTTAGAACCTTCTTATTACACGGAATGCTGAGACTTCTGGTGCTTAAATCATAGCTACTCTAAATTTCGAAGCAATCGGTCAAGTAGTTTAAAAGTTATTTATTTGTTTATCCCAAATTAATTTTTTTTTAACATTAAAGTCAGAAAATGATGAAGTTACAGAAATAAGTAATACTTGGATAGTTTATGAGAGAACAAGATATACACTATTAATTTAATTAAAAAAGATTACAAAAAATAATTCTAAATATTGCAAAATTATTCTGCAAAAACATGTGAATTAAAAAAATGGGGGGCTAACTTCATCCCTAATTGTCCTAGGACATTAATTGTTTTTCTTTCTAAATGTGTATAAAAATTCAGTCTCTCTAAATATGAAAAAATAATTTTTCTACGGGTAATGGTTAAAAAGTTATTCCAATTGTTTATAAGTAAGCAAAAAATCGACATGTTTTTGCAAAATAATTTTACACTGTTTAAAATGACTTTTTGTCATTTTTTTTTTAATTAAGTTAATAGTATAAATGTTATTCTCTCATAAACTGTCCGAATTATTACTGTAACCTCATAATTTTCTGACTTATAGGGTATAAAAAAAATGAATTTGGAAAAAACAAATTAAATAACTTTTAAACTATTTGACCAATTGCTGTGAAATTTAAAATATAATTTAAGCACAAGAAGTCTCAGCATTCCGTGGAATAAGAAGGTTGTAACTTAACTTTTACATAAGTTATGAACATTTATAAAATATTAAAGTTTATGACTTAACTTGCAATCTAAGCAACAAATAAGGATATACATTCAGCGAACACCATATTGAAGTTTTTTATCTGATTTATGAGTTTATTATTCACAAAACTTTTTAAAATGCTTCACTTTTTATTAATAGACGAAAAAAGCGAAAATTTACCGTTTCTTGATTTTTATTTGTTTATAACTATGTATATCATCAAAATCGGCTGCAGGAAACATATAGGTTGTTAATATAGATTTCCATACTACTCAAAAAAAATGGTTTTGGGCTGGAGTATCACGAGAAAAATCTAATTTCTCTGGACTATACCTCAAAATTTAAATTTTATAAACCATGAAATTTGAAACAAAAATTGGTAAATCTTAATTGTGGTTTACAATCCAACATCTAGTAAAATTTGCTAAGTTTTAGGCCGAATGGTTTTCTCTTACCAAATATATGTGTCCTCAACAAATATCCCCGCAAATATAAGTTAATCGTCGATCCAGATGGATTCACTGATACATATTTTGCATCTTCTTTTGGTGCATGGTACTTTATCGAACGCTTTTTCTAGGTTCAGAAATGTTACGTAGGTATCTATTATTTTTCTCTTGCATCTCTTTTTGTGTTTGTTTTTGCAACTGTTTTATAGTAAATATATGATCCTGCATACTTCTACCACTACCTAAATCAATCCCTAAATCCTATCCTAATCCAATTATTCCTAAATTAATCCACTTTGTGCTTCATCGAGTGTGTACTCTGTCATTATTCTTAATCGTTTGTTTAGTTTCGTCTCATACAGTTTCATACATGTACATAGCAACGTTAATCCTCAGTAATTATTATATTCTTTCATGTCTCCTTTTTTGTATATGGGTACTATTAGTGACACTTTCCAATCTTCCGGGATATTTTTATTTCCCTATATTTTATTCATTATTTTTAGCAATACTTTTTCTCCAATTTTTCCCCATATTATTTATAATTTCTGTTGATATTCGATCCACTCTAGAAGCTTTTCCATACTTCAACGCCTTTATTGCTTCTTCTAGTTCTTATTCTTTTAATGAGTTTTCTGTGTGCTCTTCCAATATATTGTTTTATTCTTCATTAATGTCGTCTTGGTTTATATCAGTTAATATTTTTTCAAATTTGTTTTATTTCTTTTATAATTTCTCCATGTAGTGCTGTATGTTTCTTGTTTTTTTTTGTGTTCTTACCGCCTTTAGGGTTCTGTAAAATAGCTTTGGTTACTTTTTCTAGGTTCTTCCATTTTACCTCCGAATTTTTCCCAACTATCTCTCTTTGCTGCTGCTATTAATCGTTTTACTTTTTTCCTTCATTTTTATAGTTATTGTACTTCTCGTTTGTTTTGTCTTTGAGATATCGTTTCCATGCTTTTTTTATTTTTACTTGCTGTTTTATTTCTTTGGGCCGCCTTGCTGTCTGTTTGCTTTTTGGTGTCTTTTTTTACTTGTTCCACATACTGCTGTATCCTGTTTGTTGCAAGAGATGACCATTTAAAGGCGCAGTTGGACAGGCACCTCTTCATAGGATGTAGGTGACATGGATAAATGAGGCGTTCAGAGCAACAGTGGCCTAAGCCACAAATTGAGCATATATCAATAAAAGCAGCAACATTAAATCTTCGAATTAACAAGGGTCTACACAACCTAACTCTTTATTTGGCTAAATGGCGCTGCATAATTTGTAGCGCGATCCCATAAGCATAATGGAAATACGAATACAAAGATTTCGTTTATCTCAAAACTTCGTTTTTGGGGTTAGGCCACTGTTGCTCTGAGCGCCTTAAATTTAATTTCATTTGCTTTAATTCACCAAGTTTTTAACCAAGAGGAGATAACCTCCAAGTGAGTCTGCACGATTTGAAGAGCACTGCCAGGATCTTTGTGAAATTCTATAACAGCAGTATTATCTATATAAAATATATTGCAACGTTTATATTTTTGCTACAGGGAACATAAACTATGTAATTGATATAAAGGATCAGACCAAGCACATTCCCTTTCGGTACGCCAGACCTTATTGTGTGTAGAGTTGTGGTTTTGTCTTGAAATACAGTATAGCCCAAAATAAACAGTACTGAACTTGTAGTTATTTTATTGTTTAAAAAAATACATATTATTGACACTTTATAACATATTCTAAATGAGTTCCTCCACTCTCAAGACAGACTTCATACCGATATTCCAGATTTCTCGTAATGTTATGGAATACAGATTGTCTCAAGTCCGCGAAGAAGGCTCTATCGGCATTCTTTAACTAATTGATGGTTTGTGGTGAACGCTTAAAACGGCAGTTAGAGCCATGCCCAAAATGTATGCGTCTGGAGATGTTAAGTGTCTGGAGAATGTGCAGGATAGGGGAAGTAAGTAAATCGTGAAATGAATTTGTTTGGAAAATGTCCCTGAAGGAATTGATGAACTGCGACCGCAGTATGGCCAGTGCCCCGTCCTGCTGGAAAAATTGGTCTCGAAATGCCAAATTACGTGCACGACAAAATTGATGTAGATCAGGGGTAAAGCGTGTTAAAATTTGTATGTACCTCTGTTGATTAAGTGTGACTTGCCTACCATTTTATTCGATAAAGTATGGACCAATGATTCCGTGTCCCGAAACTGCACACCAGACACTCACTTTTGCGCTATGTAAAGGAACTTCTTGAACTTCATCTGGTTTGGCAAAGCCCAGAAATCGATTTTTACGACGATTTACATGGCCTGCTAAATGAAAATGGCTGGGGAAAATGAAAAATAATCCCTGGGATATAATTGTTGAAGTACTTGAATCACATACGAAAATACACCCAGCTCCTTCAGGATTCTTTGCAAGGAAGTTCGTTTTAAGCCAAGATGCATCGCTGTTCTTGTTTGACTGGCTTTAGGATTTTCCAAGATTCGCTCAAAAACACGTTATGGTTGTCGTTGTTGTTAACTGTCCTGGGACGCTCTGAGTCTCCTTTTCGTTGGCACAATACATTACCTGTATTTCTAAATTTTTCAACAACCTTACAGCATTACTTGGAGAACGTTTATTAAACCGTTGTGTGAATTGATCACACACGAATTGCAGACTTGCACTATTACGTCGGCCGATTCCGTATGAGCGAAAATAATGCTCGACAAGAAACATTTTCTCCTCTGTACTTAACACCAGTTTTAATATAATTTAGTCCTTAATAATTAATTATTTAATTTCCGACTGCTGTATTATTTGAAAAATAATGACATTATTTCGAAGTGTATTAAGTACGATATAACATCCAAGGGCGTGTTATTGAAAAATAACGCCCTAGGGCCTATTCAATTTAAATAACGAGTTAAATACTGTCTAGTTGACAAATAAAACTCTAAGTAAAACTATGGTTACCACAATTGCGTTACGACTATTTCTGGTAAATGTACTTATTTGAAAACTAATTAATTCAAAATTCATTCAAATTTTTTGCATATAAAGAATAATTTAGTCGGATATGAAACGTTGAAGGCACCACGGGTATTATAATAATAACGCTTTCGGTCAACGTATATACCTCGGACCGAAGGCCCTCGGTCTATAAACCATTGACCTCAAGCGTTATTATCCTTATAGTACCCTTGGTACCTTAATAACTATAAGGATTACTTGACAGGTCTATACTAGTTAATTTTAATATGACAGCGCGCACAAAGTAACATCTATGTTTCAGTTTCAGTACTGTTTATTTTGGGCAATACTCTGTTACTTGGAAGTGTCTATTTTAAAGGTAGTAGGTAGTATAAAAAATGTTATTCAGTAAATCTTTTCTGGTTTGTCTAACAGTCCATCCACAAGCTTGTGCGATGTCAAAGAAGCAGCTCATTCTTGCCCTTCAAAGGATTTATATAGTTTCTTTATAACTCTATGGACTTGTTCGATGGGGGTATGCTTCGCTCTAAATCCAAATTGATTGTTAGGAATTAATTGATTTGCTTTCAGAATTGGTTCCATTTTCACTACAAGTAATTCTTTTAGTAACTTCTCGATAGCAGGGAGTAGGCTAATAGCTCTGCTGTTTGCTCAGAAGGTTTTCCTGGCTTATTGATTAGTATAATTTGGGCTAATTTCTACGAAAGCGGAATACAGAATACAGAATAATATTTAATACAGAATATTTATATTACATTTGTGTCAAATACTTCAGTCGTTTTTATACGAAAGTTTTTTAAGAATTTTAGCACTAATTAAATCGTATCCTGTAGATTTTTTTGAATTCAACCTATGTATGGATCTTGCTACATGGTTAACAGTAAAATTCAGTAAGTCAATTAACAGTAGGTAGTTCTAGTTAATATGGGGTTTGCAGAAAGCTCTTTACTTTATCTTCAATATGAAAGTTATTTTTAGCGAAATATGGTTGGAAGACTGTTTCTAAGTACTCGGCAAAAACATTGGCTTTGTCCTCATTACTTTTTGCTCAGTGACCATCTGGAGTACGTAAATGGAGGTTTCTGAATTGAGGCCTTCCTAATCTTTTTACAGCTTTCCATAACCCTGAAGCTAACATAATAATAATTGTAAATTACATTGTTTTTATTGGTATTTACTAGGGTCCAAAGTAGCAAAACTGACCATAACTTGTTGCAATAAAGAGCAATTTATCCAAACTGCACTACGTTATTTTGCATAAGTTCTAAATGTTGCTTATTTGTTATAATGGAATAGACTGCAATAAAAATTGGATGTTAAAAAATTCCCTGAAAAAGAATTAAGTAAACTGAAATTTCAGAAAATGGCATGTTTTTATTACCACATAAATACTAATGTATTCTGTTTACACGACCTGAGTGGAATGTTGTAGCAGTTCTACAAAATAAACAAAAATTGCATAATGTAACTAAAATTAGGTTTGTTTTTATAAAAAGCCAGATAGTCCGTCTAACTGCAAAAAACACATAAAAATAATTAAACGTGACCCGGTTTATATATTTCTCGACAAGTAGGTGTGTTTCTGCGTTTTTATCAAAATATGAAAAACATTTTAACATTTTTAAATATGTATGGGTAATAAAAAAACATTTTGGGAAATGTACTGATTAGGGATGGGAAAACCATTTTACCATGGGATTTAACCTACCGGTTTAAATCTAAAACTGGATATTTCATTCCGCAATAATCGGTTTTTTTGGTTGTTTTTGGATCTCGGTTATAACCTGTTTTTTCTTTTTAAAGTAATAACAGGAGAAAAACCGGATAAGTTATCTCTTGAATAAATAGTAGATTCAGAGAACAAATGGGGATTTTTTTTTCATTATGAGTGATGTGGCCCTTTTTAGGGAATTTTAATAAACATTTCTTTTATAAAGGACTTTACCTACTTGTTTTTTTTTTAATTATGGTATACAGCCAACTACAGGAAAACTTTTTTCCACCTACCTCTACCGAATGTATACTTTTCCGGACCTGATTGTAGGGAGAAAAGTTGTACTTTTCCTCCCTAGGGAGGAAAATATTTTTCCTTCCGAGGGAGGAAAAGTAAAAGTGACGTCACGGTATTTCGTTAATGAAATTTAACTTATTGACGCCCTGTACAATATCTATTTTCTATTACGTAAGTATCTATACATTTTAACGTTTATTTATAAAACACCCTGTATTTTGCAGAATGGTAAAAAACAGTAAATTGTTATTTTGATTTAACAATGTTTACATTAATAATTTGACTTATATTTGACAGTTGACAGTTATGTTGTACCTACTTGTTAGTTTTACTTTTAATAAATTTTCTTGGTTAGTTACATAAATAAATTAAGTAAAAATGAAAAAATGACTTGTTATTTGAGGAAGGTGGAAAAACCATATTATGTATAACATGGGAGTAAAGTTGAATGATTACTGCCCTCCGCTACGCTTCGGGCAGTAAACTTCATTCTCGGGAAGAAAAGTAGCACTTTCCTCCCTTGTTATACAAATAGCTATTCCTCGTGGATTTTTTTTTAAATATTATGGAGTCCATATATATTATTAATCCATAGGAATACCACATATGAGATGGGTTAATAACTTGAAGAAGCAAGCCGGTCCCAGATGGATGAACTTCAGGATGAAGTTCAAAACAGATACAAATGGAGACAAGAAGGGGGCCCTACGTCCTAAAATGGATCAGACTACATAGTAACATGGCTACGTAGATAGAGCTCTTAATGGAACCCTATTTTTCGGAGTTCCTACAGGAAATACTAGAAATTTTACGCTTTAAAGATGTACTACCAAAACGGAACTAGCAAAAATTCTCGGGGATTATGCCTTTAACATGAAAAAAGGCAATGGCGATGTAGTCCATGTGGTGAGACCGCTCCCGTCTGCAAAAATTTCTAAATCGGTTTCTTTGTGGATTCCTATTCAAAAATGTCCACTTTAAACAAATCTGAAGGGTGCCGGGCGGAATTTTTGGGCAGAAATTCTTTAAAAAATTTTTTTAAGCAAATACAAAAGATCACGTTTTTTTGCTCTGGAACATATATTTTTAGGTTTTCTGGATCATTCTAAACAAGAAAGGTATCTTGCAATTTTTCTTAAAAATTGATAGTTTTCGAGTTATAGGCGAATTAAAATCTGAAAATGCGAAAATACGCATTTTCGAGGCCTAAAAACTCATATTTAAATTAACATTTTTGAGGTCGCCAGATACTTAAATTGAAGCTTAAACATTCATCTTCAAGACTCTGAAGAGTGATCGCGTCTAACCTTAATTTGTACCGTCTTTTTTAAATTCTTAAATATGCGTGTTTATCCAATTTTTTTGCCGGTGCGGCGAGCTCTATTTCAAAAATCTCCTATTTTCCTCTGAAAAATCTTTTTTCTAGATTATCTAAGATATTCTAAATAAAATAAGTTTCTTGACTGTTTTCTCAAAAGTTAATAGTTTTAAAGTTATAAGCGATTTAAAATCCGAAAAATGTCAAAACAGCGCATTTTTGGATTTTAAATCGCTTATAACTTTAAAACTGTTAACTTTTGAGAAAAATGTCGAGAAACTTATTTTATTTAGAATATCCCAAAGAATCTAGAAAAAATATGTTTCGGAGGAAAATTGGAGATTTTTGAAATAGAGCGCGCCGCACCAGCAAAAAGATCGGATGGACATGCCTATTTAACAATTAAAAAACAACGGTTTAAATTAAGGTTAGACGCAATCACTCTTCAGAATCTTGAAGCTGAATGTTTAATCTTCAATTTAAGTATCTGGCAACCTCAAAAATACTAATTTAAATATGAGTTTTTAGATTTTTCAGATTTTAAATCGCGTGTAACTCGAAAGCTATCAATTTTTGAAAAAATTTACAAGATAACTTTCTTGTTTAGAATCACCCACAAAACTTAAAAATATATGTTCCGGAGCAAAAAATCGTGATCTTTTGTATTTGTTTAAAAAAAGTTGTTTAAACAATTTCTGCCCAAAAATTCCGCCCGGCACCCTTCAGATTTGTTTAAAGGGGACATTTTTGAATAGGAATCCACAAAGAAACCGAATCAGAAATTTTTCCAGACGGGAGCGGTCTCACCACATGGACTAATGACTATAATTATTTTATGGAGTACGGCATAAAAATCGACCCTTTAACAAATATATAAGATTGGCCACCGAGACCAAGCGGATTCAGCTCCAAAATGTTCAAGAAAAAAGAAAACTCAGTTAAAAAACGAAGAAAACTTATCCACCAAAGTACTATTAAAAATCATCCAAAGCTACGTCGAGGAAACCCCCGATGGAGCACAAAAAAAGTTTTTTCACCTTTGCTCATTTGAACTTGCTTGGAGAGGCAATGAGGCCGTAAACTGCAAGACTCACTTTTTATAGAAGGAATTTGATGTTATGGGAGAATTTACGGGCCGAATTGAATACAACAACCTTTTTTCCAAAACAAATCAAGGCGGTTCGAAAACTTTGGCAAGCAGCAAATGGCTGGTAAGAAATTCATCAAACGAAAATTTATGCTCAGTTAGATTATTTTTGAAATTAATGGAAAAAAAGGGACCAAAGATTTTGTCAGACATACTCCTTCTTACCGTTTACCCCAACTGAAAAGATGGATCTTGGTTCAAAAACTGTTCACTTGGAATCAACACCGTATCTAAGTGGACAAAAATCAGCTGAAAAAATTGGAATAGTCACAAAATAACATTAAATAGGAGTTAATTAAATTAACGGGTCACTCAAACGAAAGCTCTCTAAAACCATATCTGCAGCTGGATTAAAGTCACCACTAGAAGTTGATCGAAAATCTCAGAACAACAATAATGAAGCTGGACTTTCGAGTTCCCAAATGCTGCAGGTCAATAATATACAAAATCATGTTTTGGTAGAAAAGAATGGGCAAACTACTATAGCTTATAATAATTGTACATTTAATATTGTTAACAAATAAATAAAGATTATATTTCGTTAATATGGTGTATTAATTATTTCGTGAAATAGTCTTGTCGAATATCATTCGAGGGAAAATTATTTACCGGCAAAATTTTCTTCTGGTTTTATTCAAGTTTATTGCCTTTCGGCAATTTTCGTTTATGAAATTTTGACAAAATCACTCGACTGACGTCTCGTGATTTAACTGTCAAAATTTAATTCGCGAAAATTGCCAGGCAACAAACTGTTATTGGCCAATATTGACCATTAATATGCAGAAATTAGTAAAAATATTTTTTTAATAAGTTACTTTACTTTCGTATTAAGTCTAATGTATAGATAGTGAATTTCAACAGCTGTTAAACGATATCTTATTTGCAACCATTGGCAACAAAAGATGTTGTGATTATTACTCTGGCTAAGGGGTGAAAGTAAAATAATCGAAAATACAGGAAAATGTATTTTTAATAACGTTTATTAAAAATGTCAAATGTTAAAATATCAGGGAAAAGTCTGTTGGATAGGGAGAGAAACGAAAACATGAGAAGATCATGCAATGTAGAAGACATTAATGGATGGGTGACAAAACGGAAACAGAAGTGGAACGAATACATTAGTAGAATGTCAGATGATAGAACAGTACGAACAGCACGAGATAAGTCATCAAATGAATTGAGGAGAAGTATTGGCAGACAAAGAAAAAGATGGTGCGATAATTTAAACAATCTAGGAGGCTAATATTGAAAAAGAAACAAGCTTTAAAGCCTACATACAAGAAGAAAGAAGAAGAAGAATATTCAGATCAAGTAGAGCCACTACATATAATATATTCATACTAAGAACGAAAGAAGAAAAAGCTTATGAAAACGACATAGAACTATATATTGTATATAGACTGTAAACAAGCTTTTGATAGTGTGAAAAGAGACAACATGCTGGAAGACCTTGGTATTCTAGGTATACCTTCGAAATATATAACCCTCATAAAAATTACGTTACAGGGTTCAACAGCCGTAGTCAGAGTAAATGGAGAACTGACTCCCCGTGTTTGACATCATGGGGGTGAGACACGGAGATGCTCTATCAACCAAGCTAGTTCTTGAGTCAGTCATCTGAAAAACCAATGTAACCGGCCATATAAACACCAAGACAGTGCAAATTATTGCATATGCACACGATGTAGCTATCGTTAGCAGGGACAAGCCACGATTAATGGAGGCGTTCAAATAAACTGATCCTGAAGCAGAAAATGGGGCTTAAAGTAAACCAAGCAAAAGCGAAGTACATGACCGGCAAAAGAACACCTGACAATGAAAATTATATCACAATAAACAACTATACTATTGAACGTGTGGATAACTTCACATATTTGGACACAGAAATCAATCTGAAGAGTTCCGTAAGTAGCAAAATTAATGCACGTATTTCCAGCGGGAATCATACATACAATGCTAATAAAACATTGATGACATCGAAATTATTAGACAAAAGAACCAAAATGACTATATACAGAACACTGATTAGACCCGTAGTAACCTATGGTTGTGAAACCTAGGTAATGACGAAAAAAGATGAAGCCCAACTCAGGACATTGGAGAGAAAGATACTGAGAAAAGTATATGGCCCAGTGCCAGAGGAAGACGGCACATGAATCAGGAGAAACAGGAGAAACAATGAGGTTAAGGAATTACATGAAGGTTACGATATTGTAAGATTTGTGAAAAGTCAAAGACTGTCATAGCTGGAACATGTGCAGAGACAAGAAGATGAAAAAACAACAAAGAAAATATTACGTTAGAAGCCGATAGGAAAACGAAAAAAAGGAAGGCCCAGAACGAGATAGTTGGATGACGTGAAAGACGACCTGAAAACCATGAATATAAGACAATGGAAAAGAAGGGCACAAGAGCAGTGACGGCTCGTGGCTTTATGGACAGGATCGGCAAGGTTTGGTCTTCTCAGATATGTATGGCATCTAATTAAAAGGCTTCAATTTCATAGGAGATTTTTGGTTTTTGTTATTTTTTTATTTTTTTTATTTTTCTTGTTTTTTTTTGTTTTTTTCTATAGATTTAGAAACTAAACTTGTTTATAAATTGAGTCTATTTAGTCTATGTTGTTTCGAAGTAGCAAAATGGGTTATAACGTCATTGTAAAATGTATTATTGCTTTGGAGAGATTTTAAAACTTTTTTTCTATTGACATTTGAAATTTGAGACAAGTTTGATATTCTCTCTTGTTTCATGGTGTTTCGACAATACGTTTTGACTCTTTTGAGACAAGAGGAATCCCGTTCACTTGAGGCAGAATTTGCCCACATTTGAGCACAATAATTTATTAATTTCAGGAACAGTTTGGTGTACCTAATGAATTGCAGTATATAAAATTATACATATTTTGTATAACTTATTCCACCTTCCGAAAATATTTGGATCAGCATATAAACCTGTTAATCCATTTTCTTATTTTATTTGATTAAAGAATGATGGATAATTTTTAATGAACTTGTTATAGTAGATATTTTGAAAATTTTTTGGCTTTTTAAATTTTGAATCGTCAAATAGGTCAATGACTTATAACAGTGAGTAAATAATAGTTTTGCCTGGTGCAATAGTTTTAACTTTTGCCTGAAAACCATACAATTCACTGGACATAAAGGCAGCGCCGTCATAAATTTCCCTTACCAATTTATTTTTGATATCAAAAAATTTTAATATGTCCTTTAAAACACCAAAAATATATTCTGTCTTATGGCTTCTACTCACGTCTGAAAACCTAAAAACCTCTCATAAATATTAGACGTAACGCGTATCGAAGTTAATGATACTTGTGAATGACATGTTACCTCTATCAGTAGTTTCGTCTACTTCTACTGAAAAGCATCAAAATGTAACTACTAATTGATTCTTTCATTCTGTGTTGTTTTAGGTACGCCGCTAAATGTCTTCGAGTCTGAAAGTAATTTAGAAAATTTGTTAAACAATTTTATTTTTTCTCTATAACTAACTTGATGTAACGAATCCTCCGATTCATCCTGTCACCTAAATGGTAATTCCTAACAACTTAAAAAAATTACAATATCAATAATTAAACGACGTAAAACTACCTACTTACCTATTTCATAATTTTATCCCGGGCGCGATAGCAAGGTACGTGGCTGTACGACGTGCCTTGCTACCGTTGGCAGATCACCGCTCGGCAGATTGGTTTCTGCCGTACTTGCCATTCAAATAGTACGGGAAATGTATAATTGGTTGCCTATCGGATAATATTCCATAGCTTCTTATTACAAGCAAATCTTAAATCTGGGGACGGCTTGCCGAAGCCGGCCTATCGCAATCGGGTGCATGGCTATAGGATCAGGATCATTTATTTTTGAAAAGTCTCTTACGCACAGCGCACAGGTATCGCTTAACGTGTGGGATCGATCGAATTCTTTTAAAAACGATGAATAAAATTTAGTCTGTATTATCTCACAGATATTTTTTTATTTCACAGAAACGAATATCATCAACTCTGATTAAATTAAATATTTAAAAAAATCTATAATGTGTCCATAAATGTGTGGGTCGGCACTGCCGACTCTGCCGACCCTGACCAGCCGCCACTGTACAAGAGATATCCGAATGGAAGGACATAGCCAGACAGGCAAAGACCCATCCAGGGTTATAAGAGAATAAGAAAGGAATAAAAGAATAACATGATTTTCATTTTTAGCGCTTATTTAATACAGCCACTATTGCACAAATCCTAATTTCATTTAACATGTTAAAGTAACATTTAACATTTAACAATTTTATTTAATTTTTCAACAGTATTATTATATTATAAATATTTATAATTATATTGTAAATTATAATATTATTATATTATATTATATTATAAATATTTTTATTTGTTTCAGGTGAGCATTAAAAATTACTTGAATGATATGCGGTAAGTGGAAATATTTAATTAAATTATTTCTTTAATAAACTAAGTTAAATTTTGGTAGGGGAGCAAAGTATGCTAAATGTGCTAACTCGAGCGTTATGGGGACCTATCTGGTTGTGATTATTAGGTCCTAAAACCAAAAAAAGTTAAGAAAACTTTTCCATTTTAGTGGGGATTTTCCATTTTTAATTTAGTTTTCCATTTCCATCAATCGTTTTTTTAGATTATAGCGCCATCTCTCCATAATCCGAAAAAATGTCTCGAATAAAAGTTACTTATTTTTAAGCAAGGAATCCAAATCTGCAATAAAAAATGGGGGCTCCCATTGAAGATTTTAAAGTAACCTCCCACCCCACCTCCGTAGGGGTCGTGTTTGGTGTCATTCGATAGATTTTTCAAAACGTTTTGATCTGATGTTCATTTTGCGAAATATCGCGGGGTTTGTATTTAAAATTTTAAATCCCCCCCCTCTCTCTCTCTCCGTGACGGCTCATGTTTAGTACCATTCGATAGATTTTTGAAAAATATTGAAGATGTATTTTTTAGTTTTTCGATCTGACGTTCATTTCGCGAAATATTCGCTTTTTTTTGTGAAACTTTTTGACCCACCCATTTCCTAACGCCCCGCTCAAATCGTCAGATTTTTGAAATATACACGCTTTTGCTGGTACTTAACTTACCTTATCTTAATCTGACGATTTCGAGTTTTTCTAAGGATAAATTGTTTTTCGGGCCCTCCTTAACGAACTTCCCTGTGTTCCTTGAGCTTTCCAAAGTTGAGCTATCCTTTACTGCAATATATCTCGTCCTACCTTTATCTGCTGGTACTTTGCTTTCTTCGGTACTTTTATTATTATTTAAGTCTTTTATTTCTGCTATTATCTCCATTTCTGTCGGTTTTTGTTTGTTGTTCTGTTTCTTGTGTTTGTTGTTGTATTTCTGTTTCTCTTTGGTATTTATCGTTTAACAATTAATATTCAATATACTCTGCCCATTTGTTTAATTTTTCGGTCTTGTCTTCTAGTAATATAAATACCAGTCCTGTCTTTTACATATTGATAAAAAATTTTATTTTTTTTTAAATATATTTCTTCAATAATTTTTAGTTGTTTTTCCAGTAATTTTCACTTATTTTGCCTGCATAATCATTTATGTTCTCTTGTTTTGGTTTTACAATGCTCTTTACCTTTTTCTATATTGTTTCTAATATTTTACAGTTTTGCGTTATTTGTCTGCTCTAGGATTCTCTTGCAGTCCTGATCAAACCAGTGTTCTCTCTTTTCTTCTATGTTATAAAAATTCAGTTACTTCAGCTCATACTTGAAAGGAAAATGTTATTGATTTAAAAACTTTTGTATCAAAACTATAATCCATTATATAATACACTTTGCTTTTACTACTACTAGAAATAATACAGGGATCTCAATAATAAATTCAACACATCGAAGTGAAATGTTTGATAAATGAAGTGATCAAATCACAACTAAAATATTCATACTTTGAAAAGGTCGCTGTCTGCAAAGAAATAAATTTGTATTCGCACCAACATATCAGCTCTCTTCTAGAGCAAAATATTGTCAACACATCATTTATATTCCTATGTAGTAGAAAAGCTCCCGGAAAAATGTTAAAGCAAAAATGTAAAACACGTCGATGATATAACATCCTTTTTCAATACCCGTTACCCGGTTCGAACAGACAACCTAATACAATGTATGCGGATTCTCAGCATGTATATTTGATATATCCACCGATGCTAAGCAAGTGCCCTGTTTGAATCCTTCCAGAGTATACCCCGACGTATTAAATTTTTAGTATTCGTACAAAGAACGCTCCTTACTCCGGGAAGCCATTTAAGAAAGGGCCTTTGAATTATTTATACAGCTTGTCTAGGTACCCACATACATCCGAAATGGAAGCTTGTTTATGCTCAAATGGAAAGAGACTACATATATTTTTATTCGTTATGTACAGTGATGTACTATTTCTTTTTAAAAAGGCCACTGACTTCTAATCACATCGTTTGTATTATGTCCATACAAAAAATGATAAATTCAGTATTTAGTAAATTTTTAACTTCTTGAAAACCAAAACGTTGTATTATTGAGCACAACAAATAAAAATCACTAAAAACTGCCCCGCAAACTATAAGGGTTGATTTCATGTAATCTAATGAACTATCTTTCAGTAAATTCGTCCCAGGAACGCAACTCATAAATATTGGCAATATCAAATTAAAGTCTTCTACTTTAAAATGTATAATATATGTCTGAATTGCCAATATAAATGAGTCAGATTAAATAAATTATTAGAAAAAAACTATAAGGAATTTCAAAAAAATCTAAATATACACTAAGCATCAAAATTAACGCACCACCTTAAAAATGGGACATTTTTGATGTCTCGTATTTCCTAAACCTGTTGTCCGATTTGAGTGATTTTTTAGTATGTTATATCTTTTTTCTTCAAGAATACCAATGTAATAATACTGCTAAATAGGCAAGTGTCATTGAATACCGGGTGTAATAATGATAATGTGTTTTTTCCTCAAAGTTTGGAACACCTTGTGGAATATTCTAGCGTATATAAAATATTGAAATTAATACTCTACTGTAGCCTTAGGCTTTCTTAACATTTTGCTTTTTGATTTATTCGCTTACGTGGGATAAGAAAAAAGTTAGGTAATTTAACATCTAGCCATGTTATTCATTAATACAGGTTGTTTCTAAATAAGTGCGACAAACGTTAAGGGGCAATTCTCTATAAAAAATAATGACCGTTTGCTTTATAAACATATATCCAGAAATGCTTCATTTCAGAGATACGAAATATTGAATTTTTTTTTACAAACTGACGATTTATTTATTGCTCTGAAACCAGTTGAGATGTGCAAATGAAATTTGGTGGTTTTAAGTGGTAGTTATTGCGCATTTTTTGACATACAATTAGGAATTTTATATTCACTATTTATGAATTAATTAAATACGGAGGTACAAAAATAATAGAAGAGATAACAACATTATTCCAAAAAATTGTAAACAACATGACAGTACCAGAGGAATGGAGAGAGAGTATAACAATACCCATCTACAAGAAAGGCGTAAAGACAGATCCTACGAACTACCGAGGAATTACACTACTCAATTCTACATCAAAACTATTGACAAAAATTCTATCCCCAAAAATATATAAGAAAGCCGGTGTATCGGAAGAACAACAGGGTTTTCGCACAAACAGATCTACAATAGAGGCTATTTTCATAATGCGACAATTAGTTGAGAAATCAATTGAATTCGACAAGCCCATGTTCACATGCTTTGTAGATCTGAAACAAGCATTCGACAGAGTACGATTAAAGGACGTGCTCAGTATCCTTGAAAAGAAAAACATAGGTCAGAGGTATAGAAACATAATCAAAGAGCTCAATAGATCCAACAAAATACGAATTAAAACCACACACGGGCTCACGGAAGAAATTAAAATCAATGCAGACATTAGACAAGGGGACAGCCTCAGTCCATGCCTATTTAATTTAATAATGGATGAAGTTATAGGTAGTGTTAACATAATGAATCAGGGATACAAAATGGGTAACCGAACCATGAGAATACTTTGCTACGCAGATGATGCAATCTTAATAGCCGAAAACGAAGATGACTTACAACGCCTACTACAAAAATTCAAAATAACCGCCGAAAAGTATAACCTGACACTATCCAAAGAGAAAACCCAATCGATGGTAATATCCAGGAACCCAATTAGATGTAAGTTAGTAGTGGACGACCATATAATCGAACAGGTAATGGATTGCAGATACTTAGGTGTGGAAATATCTAGCGACAGGCATCTGTGGCAAGAATCAAAACAGCAGGCAATGAAAGCAGCGAGAATATCTGGTTTCCTGAGGGATATAATCTGGCGTAATAAATATATGAGCACCGAAAGCAAAGTCCGCATTTATAAGACATGTGTTAGACCCGTACTGACATACGCAGCTGAGACAAGGGCCGAGACAACAAAGACCAAACAGATAATGAGAACAACAGAGATGAAAACCCTAAGATCCATAAGAGGTATCACACTCAGAGATAGAGTACGAAACGAAGACACATTGAGAGAGCTAGGCGTTCAGGACGTAGTGAGATGGACAAGAGCGCGACGACGCATGTGGAGGGACCACGTAGATCGGATGGACCCTGAACGTATGGCGCATTGGGCAAAAACACAGAAGCCCAACACCAAGCGACCCATAGGAAGACCCAAAAAACGATGGTAGGAGAGTTGGAGCTCCGGATCGCAGCAAAGACTGTAACAGAAGAAACAGGACATAGTCCTATTACAAGAAGAAGAAGAAGAAGATATTCACTATTGGAGTGCATACCGTATGCCGTATGCACGCCAATGGTGAAAATAAAATTCTTACCTCTTAAAACCTACCAAATTTGTTTTGCATATCTCAAGCAGTTTTAGAGCAATAAATAAATCGTCAGTTTGTAAGAAAAAATTCAACATCCCGTATCTCGGAAAAAAAGCATTTGCGGACATATGTTTATAAAGCAAACGGTCATTATTTTTTCATGCCGAATTACCCCTTAAAGTTGATCGCACTTATTTAGAAACACCCTGTATTGATGAATAACATTGTTAGTTGTTAAAGTACCTAACTTTTTTATTATACAACATAAGCGAATGAGTCAAAAAGCAAAATATTAAGAAAGCCTAGGGCTACAGTTTACTTTTAATTTTATTATTTTATATACGCTAGAATATTTTACAGTGGGTTCCAAACTTTGAGGAAAAACACATTGTTTATCTATACACACTATAATTTTTACACCCGGTATGCACTTACACTTATCTCTTTAACAATAATATTGTTACATCGATATTCTTGAAAAACAAAGCTATAACATACTAAAAAAATCACTCAAATCGACAACAGGTTTACGAAATACGAGACATCAAAATGTCCCATTTTTAAAGTGGTGCGTTAATTTTGATGCTTAGTGTATATAATTATTATCACCATCATGGCATCTAAACATCTACACTCATACCGTCCTGGAGTGAATACCGCCCTATTTGGACTCTTCTGATTCATTTGTAGTGGAGAATCAGTCCGCATTATAATTTTGGTTTTAACATTTGTTGTGTGACTTGGTGTCATCTACAATTTTTCTCCTGTCGTTCCTGTTTTTGCTTATAGTTATCCATTTCCTAATGCTTATCTTCTTGTTGTTCGCAATTATCTGGTTCTCCCATATCTTTTTGGTCTTACTCGTGGTCTTCTTGATACTGTATTTCATTTGGTGCTTTTCTTGATAATTGCTTTTGGATTTCTCCTTTCTGTATTTCCCATATACCTATCTGAGTCTCTATGCCTTAATAAATCTGACGATGTCTTATCAAAATCTTATCAAAAGTGGTCTTACTTCGTAGTTCGTCAGTTTTCTAAATTAATTATTGCCTAATTTTAGTGGGACTGATATTCTCCGAATGATTTTTCTCTCTAGAATCTCGTCTTTCCTCACATTTCTTTATCAATCACCATATGTGATTACTGGTCTAACTGCTGCTCTGTAAATTTTCAGTTTAGTATTCTGAGTAAGCTTCTTATATTTCAGAAAGTATTTCCAGTACGTTCTGTTTCCTGCCTGAATTTTTTCATTGATTACTATGCTTCTATAATTAGTTCCATTAACTAAGATCCAAAGATATTTAAAGTATTCTACCTGTTCAAACTCATATTATCCAATATTTAACCTTGCTAGTAGTAAGTAAGTACCTGTATTTTCCTGTATATAAGTAACTGTATTTTCCTTAAGAACATTAGGTATTTTGTTTTATTTTGAGTTATTTCCAAACACCTCTTTGATACCTACTTGGACAATTTCTCAAATTACTCCTCTAAATTGGTTAGGTTTCTGCTAATCAATGCTTTGTTTTCAGCATCCGCCACAAGTTAGGATGTCGATGTTATAATTGTATCTTTTATTTTGGTAGCTATTATTTTTCCTTCTACAGGTTCTTAGAATTAGTTTTTAGTATTCGTAAAAAGAACGCTCTTTACTCCGGGAAGCCATTTAAGAAAGGGCCTTTTAATTATTTATACATCTTCTCTAGGTACTCACATACATCCGAAATGGAAGATTGCTTATGCTCAAATGGAAAGAAACTACATATATTTTTATTTGTTATATACAGTGATGTATTATTTCTTTTTAGAAAGGCCCTTGACTTCTAATCAAATCCTTTATGTTCATATAACAAAATAATCAATCTAGTGTTCAGTAAATTTTCAAGCTTCTGGAAAATTAAAACATTATAATTAGGGGAGTGCATTTAGATTTTCACTTCGGAAAAAATCAAACAAGATAAAACTTTTTGTAATTTCATTAAGAAATGTTTAATTAACAACATATCAAAAAGTTCTACTCGAGAAGTGGGTGCTTCATTTTTTATTAAACAAATGAACAGCGAAGTTAGATGTTTTTTTAAATAACTCCGAAAATATAATTTTTGGAACAAATCTGACTTGACCATTGAAAAATTCAGAAAATTTTACAAAAAAAACCTTATATAAAGATTTTTCTAAAATTAAATCTCTAGCTTCTGTAATTTTTTATTTATAACGCTAAAGTCACCCTTCTCACACACATTGGCGCAATGTAAACTAGCGTTGGAAGAAGTGCACGGTTGAGTTTTTTTAATGTAATTCTTTAACTAATGGATCAAAAGAAATTTTACAAATTGGACATGAAAGAAGATAAAATAAGCTATCTTATGGTTGTAACAAAAAGAAATAAAATGTATGGACATAAGTACGGTGTGGGCGGAAAGTGAGACTTACATGAATTTTGTTTAAAAATGATTTAAAAATGTGTAACTAATACAATTTTACTTACAAAGCTCTCAAATTTGCACAACTTACCTCTCAATTATCTTACTAAACGATGTTTTATTCAAAAAAAATCTCAAAAATTTAATTCAAATAATACGCTGTCTCAAAAAATGTAATTTTTGAAAACTTCGTAGTTCTACAGAATTCCCACCATTTTAAGACGGTATTACTCAAGTTTGAATAAATCTAATACAAATTTTTTAATATTTTTTTAAAGCCTAGGATGTAATCTTTAAAAAACACTGAATTATTTTAGATTAAAAATGAAATAAACAATTTCTTTTTGAGAAAACTAAGAAAGATAACAAAAATGTAATACAAAAACCGAAAATTACCAGCTGAAAAAGTGTATATACAGAGTGATCAAAACTTTTTTCTGTAAAACTTACCTAAAATTAATTTAATAATAAGCTTCAAAAATAATAAATGTTCAACAAAAAAATTTTTTTTAGCTCTTATACAGTATGTCTGCGTAACTTGGAACCTATTGATAACTTTTTAAATATCAGTTTTACGAAAAAAAGTTATTCTTTATAAAATACTCTGCATCATATATAACATAAGATGCAAGATCAAATATCAAATTTTGTTAATTTTGTACGAGGTATGTCAAAAAATATGAATTTCACTCAAGAGTAAAGTACCTTTATATTTCACAATATCGAAAATTTTTATAAAGAAAAGTTGTTTGGAATTAAAAACTATGTTCCAATATGTAATTATATCCTTCTAATCGAAAATTTGTTTTTTTAAAATATTGTTTCAAATTAATTATACCAAACATCATTAAATTTTCACTTATTATTTATGATAACTGATTTATTATTAATTTTATGAAGAAAGTTATTCGTCATAAATAGCTGTGCATGGTCTAACACTTAATATGCAAATATAAAATATGATATTTTATCAATATTATACGAGCTGTTATGTAAAAAAATTGCATAAAAGTGTAATTGCATATTGACACTTCGTTTTTAATTCGGAACAACTTTCCATAATTACAATTTTCAGTATTATGAAAAATATAGGTATTTTACTCCTAACTGAAATTTTTATTTATTGACATATCTTGTACAAAATTGATAAAAATTGATATTTTATGATTGCATTTAAAGTTTTAGAATATGCAGAGCTTTTTACTAAGAATAACTTTTTATTTATGATTCCATTGCAACAATTTTTTGAATATTGAAGAGATAGATTTTGAATAATTGGTTCTTTCTTTCTAATACATTTTAATTTTTAATATTTTTGTGAAAATTATTTGTTATCTTTTTTTTTAAGAATGAAATTCCCTATTTGTTTGATTGGATTCTACTTGTTTTTCATTTAAATATCCGCCATTTTGGATCCGCCATTTTGAAATTTAAATTTTTAATCTTTAATTTAGATTCAACAACCTGTTAAAAATAAAGACAATAAATGTTTTAGAAAAATGTTCTTTTTTATGTTCTTTTTAGAAAATCCGCATTTTAGATCCGCCATTTTATAGTTTATAATGTTAACATTTAAGTTAGGTTTATCAAAGCTCTCAAAAATAAATATATGTAGAAATAAATACATTTTGTAAAGAAATTATGATTTTACAACTATTTTTTAAGTTATCCGCCATTTTGCATCTGCCATTTTATAATTTAAATTATCAAAATTTGATTCAGGTTCAGCAACCTCTCAAAAATATCCACATATATGTAAACAAACACGTTTTATAAAAAAAAATCGGATTTTACAACTGCTTTTTAAGGAATTTTAGGAAAAAATCCGCCATTTTGAATCCGCCATTTTGAATTTGCAAATTGTAATGTCAGATTTGGGTTCAGCATAATCAAAACTAAAATAAAAACATTTTTTATCAAAATAAAATGTTGAATTCACCCATATTCTTAACATTATTTATACAAAACAATTGTTATTGTTTAAACAATTAATAAACAATTAGCGGCGAAATTTGTGAGTAGAACTTTTTACTTTAACATATTTATAAACTAACAGAAAAAGTTTTAGAAAAATATAACCTTGTTTGATTTTTTCCGAAACATTGTATCTTCTCGTTCTAATTGCACTCCCCTAAATGTATTAAGAACAACAAATTAGAAAAATACCCTGTAGCGACAAACAACCATTTGTGTTACAATAACAGATAAGTTACATAAACGAATGAAGCCAGTGTTGCCAAACTGTAAGGAATCTGAACAAAATCTAAATATGTATGTATTATCACGCTGTGTCTAGGTACACGCTAACGTGTACGCAAATAAAAAAGTTAAGTACACGCTAAACGTCATCAACTCAGTGACGTCACTATTTAGCGTGCACTGTTACTGTTTTTTTGCGTACACGCTAACTTGAGCCGCGTGTATGCTGTGGTAAGTACCTTGAGTGCCAGAATGAGGTAAGAATTTATCTAATCGCGTTGTGTTTACACTTTAATATGTATTGATTAGTAGATTTCTTATTTTTTATTTGTTTAGTGCTTGTTTTTAAATTAACTATGGAGTGTGGACAATTATTTAGTTGATTTAATAAGTTTAACAATATTTTAAAACAGTATGAATAAGATAAGAGACTATAAATTAATATATATTTTTAAGTCATAAGTGAAATAGTATTACCGCCCAAAATTAAAATATAAGGAAGACATAAAGCTTTCACAATAATAATTTACTTACGTATAAAAATTATATTAACAATATTTTGTACATATGTCATGTCAACTAAATACATATTTATTTTGCTAGCCTGAATATATACTTTTATATACACATTGATTTATTACAATTAAGTTTGAAACATCTGAATAGTTCTGCTTCCCTTCCCCTTCCCTTAATAACAAATATTTTTCTATCAAACAAACACTTAACATGTCAAAATAGTGTGTACCTAATATACAGTTACTGCGCACGATAAATAATGACGTCACTGGATTTATGAAGTTTAACTCGCGAGTACCTAACTTTTTTATTTGCGTACACGCTAGCTTGTACCTAGACACAGCGGTATTATCATCACCATGACATCTACACTCCTAGCGGAGTGATTGGTACCCTCTATTTGGTCCAATAAGTTTTCAGTTAAATACACTGGGGTGCAAAATTAACCGGACACCTTAAAATGGGTCATTTTTGATGTCTGGAATTTCCTAAACCTGTTGTCAGATTTAAATGATTTTTTTAATATATTATAGCCTTATTCTTTAGCAATATCGCTGTAATAGTATTGTTGCTAAACAGTTAAATTTTCATTGTATACCGGGTGTACCAATCAAACTGTGTTTTTTTTTTCTAAAAGTTCGCATCACCCTGTGGAACATTCTAGCATTTATAAAATACTGAAATTAAATTCCAACGATAGCCTCGCGTTTTCGCAACATTTTGTTTTTTGATTCATTCGCTTACATTGGACCATAAAAAAGTTAGGTACTTTAACAACTAGCCATGTTTTTCATACAATACAGGGTGTTTTAAATAAGTATGGTCAACTTTAAGGGGAAATTCTGCATAAAAAAATAATGAGAATTTGCTTTATTTATAAACGGTATGTCCGAAAATGCTTCATTTCCGAGATAGGGGGTGTTGAACTTTTTATTACACAATGACGATTTATTTATTGTTTTAGAACCGGTTGAGATATGCAAATGAAATTTGGTGGGCTTTAAGACGTAGTTATTGCTCATTTTTTGACATACAATTAAGCACTTAATATTCACCATTGGCGCGCATACGGGTAATATAACCGCCCATATTACCCGTAGGCGCGCCAATGGTGAATATTAAATTCTTACCTGTACGTCAAAAAATGTACAATAACTACGTCTTAAAACTCACCAAATTTTATTTGCATATCTCAAGCGGTTTTAAAGCAATAAATAAATCGTCAGTTTGTAAGAAAAATTTCAACACCCTCTATCTCAGAAACGAAGCATTTGCGGACATAGGTTTATAAAGCAAACTGTCATTATTTTTCATGTAGAATTACCCCTTGAAGTATGCCACACTTGTTAAAAACACCCTGTATGCATGTATGCATGAAAAACATGGGTAATTGTTAAAGTACCTAACTTTTTTATGGTCCAACATAAGCGAATGAATCAAAAAACAGAATGTTGAGAAAAAGTGAATCTATAGTTGCGTTTTAATTTCAGTATTTTTTGTGATAGAATATTCCACAGGGTGATACAAAATTTGAGAAAAAACACAGTGTCATTGGTGCACCCGGTATACAATGAAAATTTACCTGTTTAGTAACAATATCATTACAGTGATATTGTTAACGAATAAGGCTATAACATATTAAAAAATCACTTAAATCGGACAACAGGTTTAGGAAATTCGAGACATCAAAAATGACCCATTTTTAAGGTGTCTGGTTAATTTTGCACCCCAGTGTATCTTTTGGGAATATTTTTAATATTTTTCAATATATTTAATATTTCTATTAGGTTGAAAACTTTAAAACTTTGACTTTCAGTTGCCAGATGTCGTTAGACACCTACTCCATAAACGTCAGTTGCAATGCGGGGATAAGCTCTCGGAGTTTCGTCACTTGGGGCAGAGGGCAGCAAACCTACGCCTCTCTGATGATGACTCCAAATAGAGTCGAAAATCATCGATTTAGAGTGCTGGTTTGCGCTCTCTGTTCTGAGTGAAAAATAAGACAGTTTTGCCTTCGCATTGCAACTGAATAAAAATGGTAGGTATACATTTTTATTTCATAAAATATTTAATGTTTTGAACATTGATTTTTTTTTCAGGAATGCGTATATCCAAGATTCTTGAAATTTTTAAAAATAATCTTTAGATATCTACAATGTAAAATTCAAAA
The DNA here is from genome assembly GCF_917563875.1 of Diabrotica virgifera virgifera. Taxonomy (NCBI): domain Eukaryota; kingdom Metazoa; phylum Arthropoda; class Insecta; order Coleoptera; family Chrysomelidae; genus Diabrotica; species Diabrotica virgifera. Next base: position 259,534,029 of record NC_065443.1, read on the forward strand.
TATATTTACATCTCATACACACAACTTTTATTTTATTGACAGTTTTATCTATTTTTGTCGACAAATAACGAAATAAACCGAAAGTATTCATAAAAGTTTAGTGTTATAATCATGATTAGACCCCGTATCTTCATGAAACGGCACTGTTTATGTTGTCGTACATAGCGGGAAAAGGTCAGTCGTAGATTTTCTTTAGCACCGGCAATTTTTGGTCTTTTTAACGGGATGTTTATCACCTCGATGTTTATTATTTTTCCTTTTCATATCTGCTTATTTTCTCTAATCTATGAGTAGGTATCATGATTGCAGCGCCATCGCGTATTTATTTCGATACTTTCAAATAGACACGGACATTAATACATAACCTTACATTTCCGTGCTTAAAATGGCTTAAAATCGTGTTTTGTTTTTATTGAGTTATGGCAGAAAATCGAATTATTATTGTTGTGTGCCTCAATGTAATTCTTGGTAATAGGTCTGGATCCCGCGTATGAAAAAAAAGTTGAATAATAGCAAGCTGAAAATTTGTTAATAGCTTAAGGGTGTCTAGTCGGATAAACTTTGATATATGGGAACACTGGAACAGGGGCAGTTTTAATTGTAGAACAGGTTAAAAATTTGGAACGGTCAGACTACGAAAACGGCATATTTATTTTGTCCGACAGAATAGACTTAAACTCTCCGAACAGAGATTAAAATCTCATGTAAAAATCAGACTGCTATTTATCACCTGTCATAATTCCTGTCAATTGACATATTCTACATGTTGCACTCATTAAAAAGCCCATTTGGTGATAAATAGCAGTCTGATTTTTGCATGAGAGTTTATTTTCTGTTCGGAGAGTTTAAGTCTGTTCTGTCGGACAAAATACATGTGCCGTTTTCGTGGTCTGACCGTTCCAAATTTTTAACCTGTTCCACAATTAAAACTGCCCCTGTTCCAGTGTTCCCATATATCAAAGTTTGTCCAACTAGACACCCTTAAGCTATTAACAAATTTTCAGCTTGCTATTAATCAACTTTTTTTTCATACGCGGGATCCAGACCTATAATAGTAATTTATCGTTTCATTCTTTAACTAAAAAGGATAAGCAAGATAGAATTCTATTCAATGGCAGTTTAGTTGAAAACCAAAATATATGGAAATATCAGATCTTCTAAAAATGGGAACGGACCCTAGTCCTTATATGAAAGTGTGCACAGTGTGCAGTTTACCCTTTAATAATACCCATAAACATACCCTTTAAGGGTATGTTTATGTACTGTATAAAGTAGATATTAATAATTTTGTCTCTTACTCCCACATAAACGTCAAATACATAATAAATGTTTCGAATGTTTAATAAATGTGGCAGCATTATGTATGTGGTTTTATTTACATAATAATTTTAAGTCCTTTTTATATATTATTTATACCGAAAATTCAAGTAGAAAGTGACGTTTTTGTGACGTTAGAAAGGTAACGTAGAAATAACGTTAAACTGTTACGTAACATCGCTGTGACTTTTATACATATTTTAGGTAAAATTTGATGTAACTTTTGACGTAACTTCTCCCAAAATGTTGACGTTTGTTTGACGTCATATATACGAACATTTTTAGCACGGTCTGTATCAGGTCGTGTTTATGCCGTGTATGTCATTATTGGTCTGCTGACTGTTTTGCAAATTCTGCCGTTCATTGCTTTACCGATATTTTTGTTTTAGTCCAGAGAAATAAGATTTTTCTCGTGACACATCCCCCTCCAGGCCGAAACCAAATTTTTTGAGTAGTATGGACATCTATATTATTAACCTATATGTTTCCTGCAGCCGATTTTGATGATATACATAGTTATAAACAAATGAAGATCGAAAAACGGTAAATTATCGCTTTTTTCGTCTATTACCAAAAAGTTAAGCACTTTAAACAAATTTGAATATGTCCATGGCATTCGCTGAATATGTCCATCCTTATTGGTTGCTTAGAAAATTGCAAAATAAATCATAAATTTTGAGTTTTTATAAATATTGATAACTTAGGTAAAAATTAACTTAGAATCTTCTTATTACACGGAATGCCGAGACTTCTTGTATTTAAATTATATTTTAAATTTCAAAGCAATTGGTCAAATAGTTTAAAAGTTATTTAATTTGTTTATTCCAAATTAATTTTTTTTACAACACTATAAGTCAGAAAATTACGAGGTTACAATAATACTTCAGACAGTTTATGAAAGAAGAACATTTATACTATTACCTTAATTAAAAATAAATGACAAAAATAATTTTAAACAGTGTAAAATTATTTTGCAAAACATGTCGATTTTTTGCTTACTTATAAACAATTAGAATAACTTTTTAACCGTTACCCGTAGAAAAATTATTTTTTCACGTTTAGAAAGACTGAATTTTTATACACATTTAGAAAGAAAAACAACTGTTCTAGGACATTTAGGGACAAAGTTAGCCCCCCCATTTTTTTTAATTGACATGTTTTTGCAAAATTATTTTGCAATATTTATAATTATTTTTTGTCATTTTTTTAAATTAAATAAAAACTGTAAATTTTCTTCTTTCATAAACTATCCAAAATATTACTGTAACTTCATCATTTTCTGACTTACAGTGTTGCAAATAAAATTAATTTTGGATAAACAAATTAAATAACTTTTAAACTATTTGACCAATTGCTTTGAAATTTAGGGTATGATTTAAGCACCATAAGTCTCAGCATTCCGTGTAATAAGAAGGTTCTAAGTTCATTTTTACATAAGTTATGAATATTTATAAAAACTCAAAATTTATGATTTATTTGGCAATTTTCTAAGTAACCCATAAGGATAGACATATGCAGCGAACGCCATATTGAAGTTTTTTAAATGGTTTATGAGTTTATTACTCTCAAATTTGTTTAAAATGCCCAATTTTTTAGTAATAGACGAAAAAATCGAAAATTTACAGTTTTTTGATCTTCATTTGTTTATAAATATGTATATCATCAAAATCGGCTGCAGGAAACATATAGGTTATTATTATAGATGACCATATTACTCGAATAATTTGGTTTCGGCCTGGAGGGGGTTGTGTCACCAACACGATATATTTTTTCCTTATTTCTCTGAACTATTTCTCCATATTGTTTCACTAAGGCAACCTGAGGCTCTATTTGCTCTCTTCACTTGATCTTCCATTTCTGTTTCGAGCTTTTAGTCATTAATTTAATAACAAATTAGTTATTGCGAAATTAATTATTTTTGCAACTTCGACCTTTTTTTCGCAATTATATTAACAATATATGAGTACATCAAACATTGTAATACAACATTTTAAAGCTTTTTCCATACTCTCGAAGAAATTTGTACTAAAAAAACCATAAGGTTCACTGTTTTCCCTTGATTGGAAAAAAAAGGGAAAATGCCATTTTTTGATACTAAATTGTTTATAAATAAAAATGGCCGCCAGATCCTAGGCAAGAAATAGTTACAATTTGCTCTTATATGTATTAATTACCTGTCGAAAAAACGCTTCAGCATCCTGACTGTTGAAGTGTCAAGGAAAAAACCTTATTACCCTGCACTACTCCGTTACTTATAATCTCAACCCCATATTAGTCTAAATAATAAAACTCGAAAAATTAAATTAGACCTCTATATCTCACCATAGTAATGTTTTATTTTATGACTTTTACAACTCGATTATTTGAAAATTATTACCTCTATAGTTCGAGAAAAATAAGTTAACGACTTTAATAATTTGCCAACAATGTAAGTCCACCATTGTTTCTTAGAAAACAATTAAGGAGTACACAATATAATTATTATAGTATTACACAATAAGGAATTTATTACTCATATTAACTCTTGCTTGCTTTCTTGTGCCAGGTGTTTAATTTTATTATTTTTTGAAATTTGAACTAGCGATGTATAATATCATTTGTTGTCAATGGACTTCCTAAGTCTTGACGTCACAAAATTGGGAGGAGCTTATATTTGGCTCCAAACAATTTTGTTTGTAATGTTAAACACTCATAAGGATTTTTTAATTTATTGTTTACGTAGTTTGTGTGACAAAATAAGACTTTTCATTTAGGTATTTAGTTAAAGAAACGTGCCAATTAAGAGATTTTTATTCGTTTTGGCTCAGGTGAGTTAATTTATTGCAATGATTAGAACGTAAACAGTGTTGAGGTTATGTTTATTTTCAATCACTAAGGAATAAAAACCACCTGAGCAAAAACGAATAAAAATCTCTTAATTATCACGTTTCTTTAACAAAATACGTAAATGAAGTCTTATTTTGCCACACAAAGCACATAAATGAAAAATGTCTTATGACCATTTAACCTTACAATCAAAATTGTTTGGAGCCAATATAAGCTCCTCCCAATTTTGTGACATTTGTGACGTCAGACTTAGGCTGTCCATTGTAAAATTCACATAAGAAGTTTGGTTCTACTACAACATGCCCCGCTCACTCTAATAAAAAACATGTAATCGTATTTATTTTCCTTCCATTTTGTCAGAGGCGCTGATGTCGGCATTGTGATTGGTGGAACATGACTTTTGACAAATCCTGCGCTATCTGTGAATCTGTGATCAGTGTTCGTGTTCGTTCGTTCGTTGTCGTTCAGTTATTTTATATTTTATATGGTCGGTTATGTGATGTGTTTGTGTCACCATAAAAAGCTGATATTCAGTCGTGTTTTTTGATATTTTTGTTATTTTGTAATCGAGTACCTTTATAAAGGTAAGTTTTTCTGATTGTAAGGTAGAGATTTTCTGATTGTAGGTACTGTTTATCCAACAGTTTTAAAATCCACATTTTATTTCGCGTTTTGTTGTTAGGTCTAATGGCTCCCATCAGGTGTTGTGTGCAGACGGTGGAAAAATTCAACGAGTTAACATATATTTAATCCAAATTAAATACTCATATTTCTATGTAAAATGTCACATTATTGTATAAATAAATAATTAAGAAACAAAAGTTGTTTGTGTTGTACCTTTATTGTCCACTAGAATAAAATATTAAATATCGGAAGTACCGTACGGAGGCTATGATGTACCTAGCATGGAGGCTAGATTACGCCACTCTCCCTATCCAGTCAACAACAAGAAAGTTAAAATTTCACACCTATCATGTCGAAGCTACAGACCACTTATGTGGAGGCCAGATTTGTAGTACCCTTCCATTTAACCAGGTGCTGAGATGGCGCTGAAATACGTGACATATTTTTTAAAGAGTAAGATCGCATTCTACCAAATCACACAACACTTTTTTCTATGTACTACAATACACACCAATTTTTTTAAACAGTGTACAAATAAAATTGTTGAAATGTGGATGTTTTGAAACGTTATCTGTAAACTTTAGATCTCGCTGGAAAGTTAGAAAAGTAGTTGTAAAGAGCTATGAAAAGAACAAAGATGTTGCTGAACAATTTTCCAACAAATCTGCTGTCATGACTAGACATAGGCAAATATGCAAATAAAAAGGTATGAAATATGCGCATAAATATGCAGTATTTTACCCAAAAATATGCAAGTTTATCTAGAAAATATGCACGTAATAAAAAAATATTTACATTAATTTACAAAAATATTTAAAATATCTTCACATGTTGTATTAATTACCATATGTATTTTATAAACTAAGCTTATGTAATTAAACATTTAAGTATTTTAACAAATAAATGATAATATTTCGAATTGTGGTAAATTATTATCAAATGCTGTTTTTTTTCTAACAGAAACAAATATCTATTACATAGAAAAACTTTTTTCGACATCAACTGATGTAACTGGGGCATTTTTCAAATTTACCATAATAGTTAGCTCTAAATTAAGTGGTTCGGAAAATGTCCAAGTTACTACTTGAATCACTTCAGTAAAGAACCTGTTAACCACTGTTTTTTCCATGGTTGTTGGAAAATGTTTGGAAAGTTTTCTTTACAATATGTATTACTTTTAACGTTTTAATACAATAATTCAAATTCTTTTATTAAAAATGTACTGTCTAATAATGATAATTTGGAAGAATCCAATTGGGTAATAGTTTTCTGAACGAAACTAACTTTAATTTTATGAATGACACTGAAAACAGGTTATCATCATTATCCAGCCCTTTGCGTCCACTGCTGGACCTAGGTCTCCCTCATTTTTGTCCATTGTGCTCTATTTTGAGCACTTTGCATCCAATTTCTTGACATTTCCTTGAGATCGTCAGTCCAACGAGTAGGGGGTATTCCTCTACTTCTTCTAAGTGATGAACACAGGTGTTCACCGCTTATTTTACAACAAAAGTGAAAAGGACCGTCAAACTGAAAATTTTTACCTAGTGATATAAACTGGCAGATTTTGGAACCCTTGTATCAAGGACAAAACGTGACAAAATTATGTATAAGCCGCTATCTTTTATTAGTTACTACATTCCGGTACCGAAAATTTGAATACTAAGAGATTATAAAACAAAATTAAATATTGAGATTTACAAGCTATTTGTTACATGAATATATTTGCTACATGAACTAGTGTAGTCATGACCTACTCTGTCAACAATATTAAAGAACAAATCCGACCTCATTAAAAAAAGACTACCTTAGCTTCTCCGTGAACTAAGTCATCTCTAGAGGAGAATCTAAGTCATCACATTCTCATTTTGTTCTACTCCAGTGTTGGTCCTTAGTACTGCTATCCTAAAGATACAAGAAACAAGGATATTTTTTATAGCCACCCTGTTGTCCTTTGTTTAAATGAGTTTACCGTCTTAAAATCAACACAGATCACCCACACCCTCTGATGTTGATTATAGTTGATGTTTTTTAGCATAAGCGATATGATTGTTTCATATTCTTCCTTAATTTTTGTAGAATGTCCAATTGGTATACTTCCATATTCATTATACAGAGTGTTTCATTGGGAAAGTAACATACGTTAACTGTAGAAAGAGGACACTTAGGCGATCTCAAAAATACCATACTTAATGGGTCTTACTTCAAGAAAGAAGATTATTTTGAAAAATTCAAATCTCTAATAAGATCGTTTAGTTTGTCCAGAGTAAAAGCTTCAGGTGTTGAATCCCTTTCAAATTCACTGTCTCTTCCCTCAGTATTAGTCTGTAATTCATCAGATGACGTTTCTCAAAAATCCTTTGCCAACGTAGTTAGATTATTAAATACTACAATGAGTATCTGCTCAAGCTGATGTAGAATATGCCTTGTTGCTGAATCTAGGTTAGGCTATGCGCCTTTACATTCACAAGACGAAAATAGCAATCTGCACAAACTGGTTTTCTTCTTTCCATAAATATTATGTATTCACATAATCATAATATTCACAATATATACATAATAGATTCTCATAAAAATGCCTCCTTGTAGAAGCCATGGTTTTCACTTGTCAAAAATAGTTTCCGGCAACGAAAATAATGTTCAAACTAAATTTTACAATTGAGTGAAGTCGACTTTATAGGAATTATGCAGCTCCTAAGATAAGCTTAATAAAATAAAGACAATTTCGGAGAGAAAAATAAAACTACTGACTAGAAATAATTTGGGAGCAATCCTCCATAAGTCGGAAATTCAATAACTCAAATTTTTTCCCCTCTAATCTTCGACTTAAAGAGGTTTTACTCATCAGTGTTTTCTATAAGTATTATATACCTAACTATTGAACGGACACCACCGATAAACGCTATCTTTAATGAGGATATAGATACAGATAAATAACTTAATATAATATTAGATTTTATGAAGATAATATCTGAAAAATATATTATTTTTTTTATTTATAACTGCAAAAACCAGGGAACCAGGGTTCCCTGCTTTGTATAGGTTTATTTCCGCCATATAAAGAGACGAAAAACGTTCGCCGACAACAATGAGTAAAGATGGCTCGACTTTCCCACTGACAAATAATTTTCCCCAGAGGTTTCTTACAAATAACCACCACTCATGATTCGCGCTTACAAAAAACACAAAATGCTTATCTAATCACAAAAATATAAATTTTACCCACAAGAATCTCAATAGTATCTATAAAAGTTATCTAGAAAACTCTAAATATTTTTCACAATTTTTAATACGATTGCACGTTAGGGTGGAACGAAAAAAATGTTTTTATAACTTCAATGTGTAATAGTAATAAAAAGTTGCCTATAGCCATTGTTAAGCCACAAATAAAATATTTTTCCAAACAAAATATTTTTAGAGGTGCCGCAAAAGGGTTGAAAATTAGAATTTTTAGTTCAATTTTGCAAATTTTGATGATTTTGGTTTGGTAAAAAATAGCTATTGTAATGTCTTAATTTCTATTTTAAATTATAAATACACACTCTAAACCTACTCTTTTAAGATAATTTTAGTTTTAACTTTCAACAATGCAAAATTACTTTTTACTAAAACTGGCAAAGTTTGAACTTAAATTCCACATTTAAAGAAATATTTAATAGAAAATATTTACTTCATTCCTTAATATATTTTAACATTATATCTATAATAGTAGAAGAGCAAATTTCAATAGTATAGGAACCTGCTATATAACTCTTGCTTCCGAAACGGGTGATGCTATAAAATATAGCATAATGGAGAATTTTCAAGGTGAAAATCATTTGAGCCGTTTCAATATAACAGCTGTCCGCTATGATGGAACTGTCACTAACACCGGTGTTAACAGTGGTGTAATTGCTTTAATAGAAAAAAGCCTAAATCGCTGAAGTGGCTGATTTGTTTGTTCTATACCAATGAATTGCCTTTGCTTCATTTGTTTTGCATACTGGATGGAAAAACCAAAGGCCCTAATGAATTTGGAGGGCTTCTAGGCAAAGAACTTGAAATCTGTAACCAGCTACCTGTGGTTAATTTCGCTCCCGTACAAAACAATCTCCCTATTTTAGAGATTAAGGGTGATCTAAGTACAGATCAAAAATTAATATTTACTTGAAATGTGGAAATAAATCTCCAGTGGTGTATGTCCTTCTGATCTTTCTTTAAAAACCCCTGGGAGATTAGCTCATTCACGATGGCTTTATTACGTTTGCCAATCGCCTTCTTCGGTTATATGTTGCTCCAGAGAATCTTTCAAACAGTCTGGTTTCAGATAAAACTGAAACCATTTTGCATAAATGGATCAAAACATCTATGCAGACTCATCAAATTTTCGCGTTATCTTTGTGAGGAATATCTCCAAATAATTGATCCAGTAATTCAAAGGAATCATTACTTCTCTCACCCAGAAAATTTGCTTCTCTCCATGTTATGTGACAAGAAAAAACACATAAGGGAGCTATGTCTGCGGCGACTTTTGAAGGCAAGATCGAAACTCATAAATGGTGTAAGGAACTTTGTTGTTCCGAAGTTTAACTTTAATGCCAATGACTACATTAATATAATTAACTGAACGAAAGAAGAAATTACTGAGCCTTCTGTGACAAAACAGATAACTGACGAGGGCTTGAAAAGTATATAAGTGAAGCAAGAAACCATAGTTGTCAGGTGCAGTATGTGGATTTTCCGTATTTTCCCTGTCATACACAGGCAGTGAAAAGAGTCATAAAGCTCGTGAATGAGTCATCTCTTAGTGTGTGTGGTCTTGAAACAAAGATGGCTTTGTTAGAGCAAATATTGCTTCCCAAAAGATTATGCCCAAATTTGAGACAAAAAACAATTTATTTAAGTATCAATATGAATATTGTAACTAAAGAAATCTTATAGCAATGTATACATATAGCAATGATAGCAATGTTAACTGTTATTAGAAACAATATTTGACTAAGAAATGTTAGCTACGGCACCAGGTTAAATATATAAAATATTTGAAATTTTCTACATTTTTTTGTTAAAAACCTATCTTATCAAAGCTCTTGCGGCACCTCAAGATGTAAACCTAGAACAAAAATATTTTGTAGTGTTATTGTAGACATGATAAGGCAACTTTCGAGTGCTATTAGAAAGTTCTTAAAAAAAAAAAATTTTTTTTTCCTATCTTTTCGTTCCACCCTATTGCACGTGGCCAAATAGGTAGCACAACTGTAAGAATAGGTAAGTTAAGTAGAGAGGAACCAATTGCTGTGCCACCTAGGATAAATTAAAATAATAAAACTAATAGCAGGCAGATATTCAGTCCGGTATTGAAGAAGAATGACGTAACTGCAAATTTTGTCATTTCCTGTTTATTGCGTAATGAACTTCTAAAATACTATATACAGATGATAAAAAAACGACCGAACTGTAAAGATCTGCTGAGCTACTATAGGGTAGTTGCGACGTTACTGAACTAGGTGCTATGTTAGACCTTGTTTCAGATGCATAATGACGCAACAGTAGATAGGGTTAAAAATGGGGCGATTAAATTAAGATAATGAAATTCGAACCAATATCGATGAAAATAAAAGCCATCATTGTCAAAAAACAAACGCCACACCGAGGCTACTGGACGAGTACTCTTCATTTAATCCCTATTTTAAATATTTAAAAATAATTTTGAATCGTCTTCTGAAGAATTTTGCATTTTGCGGTTGCGTCATTCTTCTTCTGGACCGGCGAATTTGTTCTCAAACAACTTCTTGGCCCTTTTCTATATATGCTTAGGGTTCTTAGTTTTATAGTGGGGAGAAAGGTCAAAAATAGGTTATAAAAATAGCATAAGAATATTAAAATCATCACAAATTGTATAAATAAAAAATATACACATAGAAAACTAAGCCTAACCTTTTGTTTTTATTGTATCCCTATGAGCATTCGAGAATCTGGTCAAGTTTGGAGCGCTGTAAAACCTAGATAAATAAATAGAATTAAACAATTTTATAGTGGAAATTGTTCGCTGAAAAATTCTCTACAATAGTTATTTTCCTAACAAGTGCAGAAAGTCATTATTTTCCGCACGCGACTGCAGTTTGCCGAACGACGCGAAGCGGGAATTCGGCAAGCAGTCGAGTGCGGAAAAGAGACTTTCTGCCAGAGTTAGAAACAATATTTTTTATAAGAGCCTTTAAAAAATTACCAAATCTTAATCAGTCAATTTAATTGATATGAAAATTTTTTGCTCAATTAGAAATCCAATGAAATCAATTAATTTGTGGTCATCTGATTGAATACAACAATAAAACCAACATTATACTGAAAACAGATCCCATGGGCTGTTTTCACTCAATCATGTAGCTATGGATACCTACATTTCGTTTCATTTCGATTTTGACATTTCAAATATTCAATATTTCAAAATGTCACGATTTGGTTGTAATACTGATGAGAATATTAATAAAATTATCGAATCAAATATACCAAAGAATACTGTTTACAGTAAAAAATTTGTATGGAAAGCGTTTATGTACTTTTGCAATGATAGAAAATATGAATTAGATGGAAATCGGACGGTGGAAGAATTGTTAATTGCACATTTAAATAAATTGTTTCTGCTCTGTATTTTTTTTTTCATAACCAGCAAAAAATTTTCTATCCGAATAACCCTCGAACATTGATAAATGCTCAAAAATTTTTTAACAACTTTCTCAAGCTTGTTGCTTACAGGCAACAGAAATCCGCCTACGGCGTCGGTCTGTTTCCAAGCAACAAGCTTTCGAAATCTGTTGTAAAAAATTTCGAACAATTATCAATGTCCTTGGGTTATTACTACTGAAAATACTTACACAAATTAATTCTTTGACAAGGTTGTCAAAACCAAACTTTCAATATAATTAGTTAGCATGACGACGATCTTGATTTCCATGACGATGATTCAAAACGGCTGTTATTATCTACCGATTTGACTTTCGATTATTATGTCAAAATAATTTTATTTTATCGAATTGTCGCTTTACTTTCATTAAAACAGGAACACAATAAGATATATTTGAAATAAATTAGTAAACAATATCTAAATATTAGTTTATTGCATGTTTTATAATTACTTTAAAGCAATATTAACATATCTAAATTAACACGAGTGCGGAAAAGTAAAAACCGCGTGCGGAAAAGTAACACGCGTACGGAAAAGTTACACGCGTGCGGAAAAGTGAAACTTTCTAAACTAAAATGCGTGCGCGAAAGTAGACATTTTCGCACGCTCGTAGAAAAAATTATTATAATGTTATTTTATTGTAAACTGAACTAAAAAAAAGCTAAAACCTGCAAAAGGAAATTTGTTAAAAAATATTTACTTATTTTTGTTTATATCTTTTTTCTTGGTCACTTGACGATAAAACGTAATAGCAACAAAATTGTAGAAAATCTTATTTGCTACATTTTATGTTTTATTAGATTTTCTGTAGGGTTGATAGTTTACGAGATATAGCGCGAAACCCTTTTAAACCCCTTTTCCAAGATGGCGGCCGGGGACAAGGGTGGCGACCCCAAAAACTTGAACTTAAGCTTCTACTGATCACCCCTATACATTAAAAAAAAATAAAATTGACTCCTCTAACAAATGCAAGCTCTGCCCTAAAATGTAACATTTCAATGGACTAAGTAAGCATTAGAAACAATAATAAATTAAAGTTATTAAGAGGCTACATCAGAGCATCATCAAGACGGAAAACGCGTTCCAAGATTGCAGCTTTAATTTTGATAATTTTGTCAAGTTAGTTGGTAAATATATTACGTAATAAAGTAAAGAATGGCGGTACAGAGTCCAGTTTGAGAAATATATTTATATGAAAATTTTTCTATAATTCAATATAATATTCCAAAAACCAGTCTGTAACGCCATTAAGAGGAAGAACAAAAAACACTTTCGTCAAATAAACTTTTTTATTTCATGCCTAGACTTCTAAAATCGAATATCTATAACAAAAATCCAAACTTAACTGACTGATTTGGCAACACAGTCGCCGTCATCATGATGTATATTATTATTATTACAATATTATTCCTTCGTCTTTGATAGTGTTATGTACTGCCGACGCACTGTTGCCAAAGATCTGCTACTATCTCTCTAATTAATATTGATGGCACGCTGATGTAACCACTTACTAACCTCTTACTAAGTTAATTCTGGAGTCGTTTTAGTCCAAACCAAAAACCGCCTTCAGCATTTAAAGTAAAACTCTGCCTGGAAATCTTAAGTGGAATTTGGGACTTTGTAGTCGGTACTAATTCAAAGTTTTGCAAGAGATGAAAGAACACTATTTTAATTTCCAGCAAAGCAAATCTTGACCCAATACAATTTCTAGGACCCAACCCAAAGGGTAAGTACGCGTAAGGGTTAATTTTGTGCTTATTTTCATCGCTGAATCGCTCCGGATCAAACTTTTCGGGATCTGGGTAGAACTCTGGATCACGATGAATTCCAATTATTGGTAACCACACGGAAGATTTTTCTGGTAGGTGAAGAGCTACTTCCCCGGGTAGTTTTGGTTGAATTGTGTAATCTTTTGTGCACTCTCGATCAACTACTACGTTTGCTGGCCATTTTCTCAAGGATTCTAAAAATAATTAACCAGTTTAATAAACAGCAAAATCAATTCATTCAGACACTTTTAAATTAAATATAAAACATCATTTAATTTCGATAGCAACATTATGTACATCTAAGATATAGAGCAATTGCCATACACCCGAAAGAAACTAAAAATTGTTTCTTTCTTGTGACGAGTAGACAACTTACTCAGAAGTAGACAACTTACTCAAATCTCAGAAGAAGTAAAATGTAGAATAGAGAAGGCTAGGAGTGCATTCAATAACATGGCCAAACTCTTTAAAATCCACAACTTTAATCTGGAAATAAAAGTAAGGCTTCTACGATGTCATATCTTCTCAATATTATAATACGGAGTTGAATCCTAGACACTCACTGAAGCGAAAAAGAAAAAAATTTAAAGCATTCGAGATGTGGCTATACAGGCGCAGAGGCGTAGCTACCGCCGTATCAGCCGTATCAATTATACGGGCCCCCCAACATTCAGGGGCCCCAACGTGGCATGTCGATATAAAATTCCATTTAAAAAAATTGAAGAATTATTTCACTAGTGAAATAATAGTGACAAAAACGCGAAATAATATAATCCAAAAGCTATGTGGCACCACATGGGGGTCCTCAGCCTCCGTACTCAGATCATCCGCTCTCGGACTCGCCGGTATGGCTCAATAGCAAACACACGAAGATCATTGACACCCAATTAAACCAGACAATGCGAATGATCTCAGGTACAATTCGACCAACACCGAACTATTGGCTTCCCATTCTGAGTCACATTCCACCGCCGAAACTAAGAAGAAGTCATTCTCTTCTCAGAGAATATCGAAAAATCGAGGCTAATCATCAACTACCCATCCACCATGATAAGCTTGATATCGAAATGAACAGACTGCGCTCCAGATATCCCCCATTGTTAAGGGCCACCTCCCTATATCAGGAACATTTCGACCTCACCAACGCTTGGAGAAGACAATGGGAGAGCGACTCACCACAGGAATCACACCAAATGGCCTGTATCGATCAGAAACCGCCAGGCTTTGAACTGCCCCGCAATACATGGACGGCGCTGAACAGAATAAGAACAGGTACCACCGGTAGATGTGCTGACAGCTTGCATAGATGGGGAAAGGCCCTTACTCCTGAGTGTGACTGTGGTGCGCAACGGCAGACCGTCCGCCACATTATTGAGGAATGCCCCCGAAGGCGGTACCCTGGAGTTTTCGATGAGTTCCTGAATGCGACCGAAAATGTTTTACATTATATTAATATGGGCCATTCCACGAACATACGCCTGTTTTGGATTACTTCGTCAACGAATATTTTACTGTGCAACATAAGAAGTACGAAAGTAAATGGCGCTAATAATTATTCCAATAAACAACAATGTAATTTGCAATTTACTTTCGTTCTTCTTATTTTGCACAGTAAAATATTCGTTGTCGAAATAATCCAAAACAGGGGTATGTTCGTGGAATAGGGTATACATTAGATGTTTGTTTGTGATACTTCATGTAATGTTTTATATACTTTTTTTAAATTATGTGTTCTTATTGTATCTATGCCATACGATAAATAAAAATAAATAAAAAGTGCGTCACAGTTTTCCGATTTCTTTCTAACGCATTAAATTGTATGCGACAGAAAAAAGCACGTCTGTGATTAGAAACATTTATAACATTTATTCTAGTTGTCGATATATGGCGCTATAATTGAAAAAAAATATTTACGAATTTTATATATACGACTGTAATCTGTACAATTTATAAGACTATACAAATCAAAGAAAATATCATTTTATAAATGCGATAAACACAATTGATTTGTTTTTATGCCAAATTACAAATAACATGTGACAACTGTCAGATTTAACTAAAATGTCATGTTAGAGTAAATGTTATGTTATAAATGTGTTTTATCACGGACCTACATTTTTTCTTATCATTTGTGACGCACTTAAAAATACTCATGAAAAGGACTTTATCATAACAAGCAGAACTACGGTCACTGAATGGTTTACAACTTCATTTTTACATTGTAATACTGTAAAATCACAGTGTCGTATGAATTTGCTAAATGTCAAAAATTTCGCTTGTAAATAAAATAAAAAGCTATTAACGTGTCCACAATGCTTACAATGCATTTGAATTATGCACAAATAGTGCAGCCGATATGTGAAACAATTGTGCATTTAATGATGTAAGTGTATAATTTGGACCATATATACTACACATATTATAAAGGTTCAAATTTAGATACAAAGCTATCTCAGATTTTGCCTTTTTTACAAAAATGGCGGACTTTAAAATGGCGACTATGTATATGTGACTAATATCACGATAACTTTTGAACGAGACGTCCGATTTCAACCAAATTTGGTATATAGGTAATTTTTTTATGTGTAAGGTCGAGGTCTTGAACCGGAAGAGTCAGTTTACCAAAAGTTGTGTTTTTCCTGGTTTTTATGTAAAAATATGTTGTTTTTTATTTCAGTTATTTCACCCTGTATATATTAATTCTTCAAAAAGATAATTCCGCCATTGAAAATAGCGTGAACATATCTTTTAGCAAATATTTTTACCTTTTTAGTTATGTTAATTACCATTTAATAAATGCATAACATATCTTCACATGTACCTATGTATGTCCGGCAGACTCGTGCAAATATTATAAGAATTATTGTGCATTTAATGTTAGAAGCATATAATTTAGACCACGTATACTACGCATATAAAGGTTCAAACTTAGATATAAGGTTGTCTCAGATTTTGCCTTTTACAAAAATGGCGAGCATTCAAAATGGCGACTATACATGTGTGACTTATAACACGATAACTTTTGAACGAAAAGTCCGATTTCAGCCAAATTTGATATCAATCTTCTATTTTTGATGAATAACATCGAGGTCTTGAACCGGAAAAATCGGTTTACCAGAAGTTGTGTTTTTACTGTTTATATACATATGTAAAAATATGTTGTTTTTTTTTCAATTCTTTCACCCTGTATATAGTAATTTTTCAAAAAGCTGATACCGCCGTTGAAAGAGAGTAAATATATTTTTTTAGGAAATATTTTTGAACTTTTTAATTATGGTAATTACCATTTAATAAATGCATAACGTATCTTCACATGTACCTATGTGCGGCAGATTCATTTTGAATAACCGCCATTTTTTTTAAGATAAAATCTGAGATGGCCTCATATCTAAATTTAAATATTTTTATGTGTAGTATGTGTGGTCCAAATTATATGCTTCTACCAATAAATGCACAATAATTCTTATATTATTTGCACGAATCTGCCACACATTATGTTCATAGGTACATGTGAAGATACGTTACGCATTTATTAATTGATAATTAACATAAGTAAAGAGTTCTAAATATTTCCTAAAATGTATTTTTATGCTTTTTTAAAGCGGGTATTACCTTTTTGAAAAATTAATATATACAGGGTCAAAGAATTGAAAAAATTAACAACATATTTTTACATAAAAAATCAGGAAAAACACAACTTCTGGTAAACCGATTCTTTCGGTTCAAGACCTCGATCTTTTACTTAAAAAAAAACAATATACTCAATTTGGTTGAAATCGGACTTTTCGTTCAAAAGTTATCGTGCTATTAGTCGCATATGTACCGTCGCCATTTTGAATGCCCGCCATTTTTGTAAATTTTTGTAAGTAGTAAAATCTGAGATGGTCCTCTATCTAATTTTGAGCCTTTATAGGTGTAGTACGTGTGGTCCAAATTATATGCTTCTATCATTAAATGCAAAATTCCTATAATATTTGCACGAATCTGCCGCACTATTTGTATTTTTAGTGCCCGAACATCAGTGTGAAAAGAAGGATGCTTTGCAAGTTATTAGTAGAATCGCTATGTGTGACCAACGTGTCTTTTATGTACTTACAGTGCTATTTTAATTGCCAACAAAATGTCTCGAGGACAGTATGAAATTAAAGAGGATCAGAGGCTTCTAGATCTGACTCTTAGCGAAGAAAAAACAGATAAAAAACTCGAACTAGATGATTCAAATGTACGAGATGATCGCATGATCGGGTAGAAAACATGTATACCAATACGGATTAGAAAAAGACATATCTGATAATGATTAGAATAAATTGGAAAAAATTAAAACGCTAGGAATAATTCAACATTAAAAAGAACATAATATCCCCGTACTAAGACTTTCGTATCCTAGAGGTTAGGATAGTACGAATAGCACGAGAAAGTCACCAAATGGACGAAGAAGTATTGGCAGACCAAGAAAAAGATGGTGCGATAATTTAAACAATTTAGGAGACTAATATTGAAGAAGAAACATGCTTTAAAGCCTACATGCAAGAAAGAAGAAGAAGAAAAAACATTTAAACACAGTTGAGACCTATTTTATCTAAAACTAAATCTTACAATGGAAAAGAAGGAACAGATAATTGTTTTTATAACAGACCTTGTGAATGCGAACCACAAACCATACATACTTATAGACGTTTCACGACCATGTTAATCTTTTGGATCGAATTAACGCCATCTCTTGATTGGAATGGGAACTAAATTGACAAATTTTAGTTACGTGGGAATTTTAAATTATAAATTTTGCGGGATTTTTGATGAAATTTCGCAGGAAATTAAAACAACAGAAAGACAATTCAATGTTTTACTGAAAACTTCAAATATTCCAATTTGTTTTGAAAATGCTAAACACTACTGCCATGTGTCACGTGAAAGCACTGATGTAATATTGAGTTGAATGAAAATTTTTGAAAGAATCTTGTAGGATGATTGTTTAGATAAATACCTTATAATCTTTTACAAACTTCCAAAAATATATAGGCCCGAAATGTTGATGACACACTTGTCTATTGGAATAAACTGTTTCAGGATCTATTATATTGTTTTTTTAAATGTGGAGAAACACAACACGGGATGATCAATCAATGTAAACTAAAAATTCTACTCATAAAAACGGAGAGGAGGTTAATACAATTGATTAAAATTGTAATTAAATCTGATTAAAAACGTAACACCACTATACACAATAAAATAATTAAGTCACAAACTGTAAAATAAAAAGTAAATAACAAAACAAATTAATTTAATTGTCAACTGTCAGTTGTTAAATATGACAAGAGAATTGACTGACAGCGACATCTCTGGATTGGAATGGTAATTAATTTGCTG